>NC_056739.1:1957481562-1957739062 GCF_019279795.1 Protopterus annectens
AAGCACCGCCCTCATCTCCAGAACACGGATATGCAGAACGGTCTCTACAGGGGTCCACGTGCCTTGGACGGTTCTGCCCATGCAATGCCCCCCCCTCCCCACCCGAGGCGAGAAGCGTCCGTGGTCAGCGTGGTTTGGGGTAGAGGCATCACGAACAGTCTCCCTTCCCGAAGCTCTCGGGAATGAAGCCACCAAAGAAGGGAGTTCCTGCAAACCCTGCTTAGGGGAATCAGTGAATCCAATGGGTGTAGGAGGAGGGACCACTGAACCTAAAGGGTCCATTGAAGGACTCTCATGTGCAGCCAAGCAAGAGGTGAAAGGCTGATGACTGCCGCCATGGATCATAGGGCTCTCAGGACTAATTCTGTGGGTGGGGCTGGTGATTGTAGAAGTGCTATGACATGGAGTGACAAGGTGCGTAACCTGTCCACTGCCAGAAAGGCCTTGGACTGAAGCGTGTTTATCTTGGCCCCTATGAAATCCAGAACTCGAACAGGATGAAGAGAAGACTTCCTGAAATTTATTGTAATGCCTAGGTGATGGGCCAAGAGTAAAGAATAATCCCTGGCAGAACAGAGTAGATGCCTGGTGGGGGCGGTGAGGAGCCAGTCGTCTAGGTACGGAAAGACCTGAATTCCCTGAAGTCTCAGGTGGGCTGCCACAACTGCCATGACCTTGGCGAACACCTGGGGGCTGTGGTGAGGCTGAACGGAAGAACCCTGAACTGATAATGACTGGCCTCCAGCCGAAAGCAGAGCAACCTCCTGAATCGTCTTGTCCATGAGAATGTGGTAGTACGCATCCTTGAAGTCTATGGAGCACATCCAGTCGTTCTCCTGCAGAAGGGGGAGAATAGATTTTAGAGTGACCATCCGGAATTTTTCTTTGGCAATGAACAGGTTCAAGGCTGACAGGTCGAGAACTGGCCTTAAGTCCCCCGTCTTTTTTGGCACCAAAAAGAACCTGGAGTAATTGCCCAACCCAGACTGCTCTGGGGGGATGTTTTGGATGGCCCTTTTTTCTAATAATTTCTTTATTTCCGAAGCCGCAGCCTCCCTCTGATTGGGTGGACATCGGGGAGGCGCCTCCCTAACGAGGGAAGATTCAGGAAGGGGATAGAGTAACCTCTGGATATTATTCGAAGCACCCAGCGATCTGTAGTAATGGACTCCCAACTTGCTAGATGCTCCGAAAAACGCCCCCCGACTGCCTCCAGAGAGGGACAGTCAGGCAACCCCTCAGGGCTGCTGTGCGGGTCGGTCGGAGAAGGGTTCTCTCGACCTGAAATTCTTTGGCCCCCTTTTGCCTCTGGGCCGGCGTCTCCCTTGTCCTCCCCTGCCTCTGAAGGACGGAAGGTCCGGAGTGGGACGGGACTGCTGAGACTTCCTGAACCACATGTTCTTTTGTCCTCTCTGGTTCCTTGAGAAGGACCTTTGAGGAGCAGAGAAGCGGATTCCGACGGCAGAGAGCTTCTTCCCATCTTTCTTGCTCTGAAGTAGCATGTCGCGGACGGTTTTGCTGAACAGCGTAGAACCGTCAAAGGGAGGGTTCGTGAAGGACGCCTTGAAGGGTTCAGCAAAGTCGCAAAGACAGAGCCAGGTGTGGTGCCGCAAGGCGACCCCTGCTCCGCTGGCTCTAGCCACCCCCTCCATGGCATGGGAGAGAAGCCGCATAGAAGTGTTTGATATTGACTTTAGAGTGGCCATGCGAGCCGAGAAAGTTCGTTTGTCCTCAGCCGCCATGGACTCTGGGTGAGACCCAGCATACTCTTTGATCAGATCCCGCTGAAGCCTAATGACGTGTGCCAGATAATTCAGCGCCCTTATAGAAAAGGTGGCTGAAGCAAACATCCGCTTTCTAATGCGGTCCATCGTCTGAGACTCCTTATCAGGAGGATGGATCAAGGAACTTTCTTGTGCCATTTCCTTCTTGGTGGCCGCTGCCACCACCATGTCATCTACCGGGGAACCTTTATTCCACGCCGGCTTGTCAGAAGGGGGACTAAGGATTTTATCAGGTCTCCTAGGGATTGGCTCGACGGTGTCCGGCTCCTTCCAAGCCCTGGTAGTAATCAAGTCTGCCAGGGGGAACACCCAAGAGGTAGACGGGCCTGCGTCAAACGCCTCCAGAAACACAGACTCATCTGAGGAAGGTTTCTGGGCTGACCACCCCCCTCTTATGCGCAGCATCTCCATAATGTCTCCAAAGGAGACATCCTCCGGGGGTGACCTGGGGGAACCTTCCCCTTCCTCTAAGTCTGTGTCCTCCGTGAGGGGGGTCCAAGTGCCTCCTCTGACACTTTCCTTTGTGAGGGACCTCCTCGGCAGGACTGTACGAGGAGGGCTCACCAACAGGGTCCTGTTCCCCTATGGGAACTAACTGGGGTGCAAACGCAGGCTGACCTTGGGGCCAGACGATGGAAGACAGGCCCATATGCATGGGAGTGACGGGTGGATCTGTAGCATGGACCGGGGACTTCAAACTCCTCGACAGCACCCTCTCCACCATGTCGAAAGCCAAAGGAGAACCACTCTCCCCTGGCTCCGAGAGTAGTCCCCTTGGCTCCGACGTGAGGACCGGTGTCGGAGCCGATATCGGACCTGAAAGGGAAGTGTGCTCCGACAGCAACGGAGCCGAAGACACATTCACCCCTGCGGATCTGAAGCTCAGCTCTCGGCCCCGAGAGCTCGGATCCAAAAGATGACCCGATAAACTCTAGGGTAAGGCTGGCATCGAAGAAGCAACTACTATCTGCATCGACTCCCTGGCTAAGAGACGACTCGGATCTGATGGCTCCGAAACCCAATAGTGGATCGGAGAAGGAGCAATGGGTGCAGAGAAAGGGGCCGAGCTCCCTCCCGGAGGGGGGGAGGGAGGCAGAAGCACTCCCATCTGCATCTGGGCCTGCAGGAATCGATGCATCATCCGGTCCATATCTGCGTCGGTCAGACTCCTGGTAGACCTAGAAATCGTCGTCGAGGCAGGCCGGGAAGGCCGCCTAGATGACCTCGAGGGTGACTGGGGCTCCTCCTCTGGCTCCGGAGAGAAGTGTGGAGAACGGAGCCGAGAGGGGGAAGACCTGGAAACCCTCACGGGGGGATGAATCAATTCAGCCGGCGGAGCCGAAGGGGCTGATTCGGCCCGTCACTTATGGCTCTTGTGCCTATCCCTCTCCTTTTCCTTCTCTCTGTGCCCCTTCTCTTTCTTAGAAGAGTCCTCCTCTCCCTGGGAAACAATGGGAGGTTGAGTCCCAGCCAGGGGAGGGGGAGCTGAAGGCTGGACAGTCGCAGCCGCGACTGGCACCACTGAGGCAGAGGAGGAAGAAGAATCCGAGGGCAAAAGTCCCATTAGGATTAGCTTGTTTCTCCTGTCCCTCAAAGCCCAGGGGTTAAAGGCCGCACAAATCTGGCAGCCCGATGTTAAGTGGGCTACCCCCAGGCAGAGAACGCACTGAGTGTGGCCATCCGCTGGGGACAGCTTATGACCACACTCAGCACATTTTGAAAAGATGGCCTTAGGGCCCTCAGCCATCACACACAAGCACACACCCTAACACACACAGTAAGGGGAAGGGAAAACACTAATTAACCACTAAAAGTAATTAAGAAAGAAACGGTTCTACTATGCACACACACACACCAAAATCGCTATGATTTTAGCAAAAAAACTCCTAAATTCTTCTCACCTAAAATGCTAAGAGCTCGTCCCTTATGCTTCAGAAGCCGCTGCAAATGAGATATGAGGACTGGAGGGAGGTAGCAGGGTATTATGGGTAAGGGGGAGAAGCTGAGAGCTCGGCTCTTTAGCTTGGAAAGCTGCCGGCTCGGATCCGATACGCACAGGTTGCTGATCCAATGAAGTTAACTACTTCAGATAAGCTTTTAAGCATAGTAAAGGAAAGTAGAGGTATAGCCAAAAGTTAGGGGGCTGGAGGGAGGGTAACCAGGACTGCAACAGTGAATACTCTCGAACATCTACATTTATGGTAAGTGTACACATCTGTACTATATTCTTCATGTTTCACTGTTGCAGTCATTACATTTGGGTAGATTCCCACAGCTATGATTGGGAGGAGGAATTTAGATAGCATTAGGACCAGCTATAAGGCCCTGCAAGACTGCAGTGGCAAAGACAGCTCTGGATTTAGAGAAAATTGGCAAATGATGTTTGGTGAAAGTATGGACAGAACTCCAGCCAGGTAGCAGCTTCTAAGATGCTCCTGGTAGGGACGCCTCTGAGAAAGGCTGTAGAGGTAGATGCAGCCCTGGTGGAGTGAGGTCTGATCTCCCTGGGGATAGGTTTTCCATAGTGCTTATAGCAGAAATGAATGCAATGGCTTATCCATTTAGGAACAGTCTGCTTTGAAATAGCCTTCCCCTCTGCCCCTACAGCAAATGCCACCAGCAGTTGTTCAGATTTCCTTTGAGGTTTAATCCTGCCCAAGTAGAATCTAAGTTATCTGTGTACATCTAAGGGAATGCAGTATCCATTCCCCTTTATTCTGTGGATTGGGAAAGAAGGTTGGCAAATGAATGGACTGATTAAGAGCCACACTGGATACCACCTTGGGCATGAAGGATGGATTGGTTCTGAGGGACACCCTGTCCGCATGAAAGATGATGAAAGGCTCCACTGCCATAAGGGCCTGTAATTCAGACATCCTTCTAGCTGAAGTGATTGCTAAAAGGAAAGCTGGTTTCCAAGAAAGAAATTTTAAGGCTGCAGTAGCAGCTGGCTCGAAAGGAGGTAGAGTGAGTTTCTCCAAGACAAAGGTAAGGTCCCAGGCTGGAGTTGGAGCTCTCCTGGGTAGTCTCAAATTGATGGCCACGCTGTGGAACTGCTTGAGCAGTGGATGAGAGAAGAGGGGAGGTTCTGTGTTATGAGCTGAAATGGCTGAGGCGTGGATTTTAATGGAGGAAAAAGACAGGCCCTTGTGAAGCATCTCAGTTAAGTATTGTAAAATCTGAGGTAAATTGGGAGCTGCTGTCCTTATGCCTTGAGATTAGTTCCAGGCACATAATCTTTTCCATTTTTCAGCATAAGATTTTCTAGTACTAGGCCTCCTTGCCTCTAAAATGATATCCATCACAGGTTTGTTGAGGGATGGTAAAGGAGAGATTAAGTAATTAGCCAGGCTGCAAGGTTCAGTGTTGGAAGCTGAGGGTGCAGAATCTGGTTCTCTTGCTGAGAGACAGCAGGGAAGGAGTCTGAGGCAGGTGCCATGGAGATAACAGTGACACACTGCACAGGAGTGGGGGTACCAGTGATGGCGCGGCCAGTCTGGAGCAATCAAAATCATCCTTGGTTTGTCCTGTTTGATTTTTAGTAGTAGCTTGGAGAGTAGAGTTTATATCTGGGCTCCTCCATTTGCTTGTCAACATGTTGAAAATCCTTGGTTCCAGTTTCCACTCGTGTGGGTCCATGAGGTTTCTGCTTAGTCCATCTGCCAGTGTATTTAATTTTCCTGGCCGGAATTGAGCTTGTAGGTGAACCTGGTCGCTCAAGGCTGTGTTCCACAATGCCATGGCTAGTCTGCAGAAGGGGTAAGAATGTGTACCCCTCTGCTTGTTTATGTACCATATAACAGTGGTGTTGTCCGTACCATTAGTTATCCTGGAAGAATGTGGTCCTTGAAGGCTGTCAGAGCATTCTGTACAGCTGACATTTCTTTTTCATTGATATACAGGTGCATTTGACTTGAGTTCTATTTGCCCTGAATGCACTTCCCTGCCAGGTGAGCCCCCCCCATGCATAGTCTGATGCATCTGTTGTTAGGGTTTGGGGGGCAGGGGGTGGTGTGAAAAGTAGTCCCTTGTCTTGATGGCAGGCTTTTACCCACCAAAGGAACTCTAGGCACAGGCAAAACCATTGGCTTTTTAGATACCACTGTAGTTTCCTCATATGCAGTCTTGCATATGGAATTAGAAGAATGCAGGAGACCATGAACCCCAAGGCTGGCAGTATTTGCCTTGCAGATATAGCAGGGTTTTGTGGCAACTTGTTTGAAGTAGGTTGTCAAATGAATTTGCTTTTCTGGCGAGAGGTAAAAAATCTGGGAAGTTGTATTCAAGCTTGCTCCTAGGAATGTAATTTGTTGACAGGGTACCAGGTGTGATTTCTTTTCGTTTATGGTGTACCCCAGATAAGTAAGAACCCTTTTTGCAAAGGCCAGATGATTCAAAAGTATGTCCTGGCTTTCTGCTTGAATTAGGACAATCGTCTAGGTATGGGTATATTTAAATATTTCTTTGCCTGCAAAATGCAATAACTGGAGCTAGGCACTTTGTGAATACCCTAGGCGCAGTAGATAAGCCAAAAGGCAGTGAGCGTATAGCCTGCTTTGAAGCGTAGGTATCTTCTGCAAGATTCCCCGATTGGGATGTGCAGGTATGCTCCTTTTAAATCTAGTGTTGCCAACCAGGCATCTTTGCCTAGCATAGGAAGTAATTGGTGAAGAGTCAGCATCTTGAATTTTGGAATCTCCAAAAAGGTGTTTAGAGTAGACAAGTCCAGGACAGGACGCCATGAACTGTCTTTTCTGGGAACCAGGAAAAGTATTGAGTAGAAACCTTGTCCCTTTTCCTCTTCTGGTACCAGTTGAATAGCCCCCATTGCTTAAGAAAGTACTTGTTTTTGTGCCTCTGCCCACTGATTTGGGGGTAGGTCCGGCCACCCACTTGGTGTTTGCAACATGTGGAAGTGAAATCTGTATCCCTGGGACACTATATTTAAAACCCATTTGTCCTGGGTAATGAGTTCCCAATTCTTTGCATGAAGAGCAATCTTTCCCCCCAAAGGGGCAGTCAGTTGATAAGTGCATGGAAATTTTAAAAGGAAGTCATTGAGACAATTTACCATAGGGGGATTCTTATTATTCCCAGACTTGGAAGTGGAGGCCCCCCACTGCTTAGTTCTGAGAGTTCCATGGGACTGAAACCTGGGTTTTTTGCTGTGTCTGGGTTTGGCCTGAGAAGACCTGGAGGGGGCTGGAAAGGGCCAATTCTTAGAGGGCCAGTACCTACTAAATCTAGGAGGTTGAACTTGTAAAAAATCTTCAACAGTTTGCATAGATTTAGCTTTACCTTCCATCTTTTTAAGAACTTCCTCAGCCTTGTTGTCAAACAGGCGGTCTTGATTTTAAAGGAGCATCCAACAATTTAGCTTTAACATGATCAGGCAAAGATTGCTCCTTAAGCCAAGCATGCCTACTGAGCACAGACCCAGTAACAACAGCCCTGCAAGAGGCCTCTTATGAATCAAAACCACATTGCAAAGTATGTTTTACAACTTGTTCGGCAGAATGCAGTAAATCCTGTAATTCTTTATTTTCCACACAGTCAGGAATCAACATCATTTTCTGTTTAAACAATCCAATAACATGTTGCTGATATGTTAACATATGAAATTGGCAGTTTAAAGCCCTAATGGAGAAGGTTGCAGAAATGTAAACCTTCCTACCCCATCTATACAGCGTCCTACCCCATCTATACAGCGTCCTAGAGTCTCTATCAGAAGGGGTAGGATTTTTAGCAGTAGAAGCCTTAATGCCCTTGGGCCCCTGTGAAATAGTCTCTGGATCTGCAATAGGACTTTTGAAAAGGAACTTGTGGGATTCAGAGACACTGTAGTATCTGTCAGGTTTTCTGGGAGCAGGAGGCAGGGAATCAGGGGCCAAACTAGATTCCGAGAAAGCATCATCAACAATGTCTATTCTGGAGGAATAGCTGAAGGCCTATGCTGAGGTAGGAGAAGGGAATCCCTAAGCCTCTTTTCTGAATCAGAAAAATCCTGGCTTTCCCAGTAGAAATGCTCCCTTAGAGTATGTAAGGTTTCCCCAAAAGAAAAATCCTCAGGTTGGGAAGCAGAGGGAATAGAGTCCTCTGCATTGGAATCCTCATAAGTAGGTAAGGACAAATACAGATCATCAGAAGAGTCAGGAAAAAACAGAATCCTGATCAGAAGATTCATAACCAACTTCAGTCCTAGGCCTCTTAGAAGGGGGGGGTGGAGTGGCTACCCCTGATTAGAGTCATTAGATCTTCAGCCATTTTTATAATTTGTTTTTTTTTTTAGGCCTAGAGGCCTGAGCATGTGGCCTAGGCATTGTTTTTTTTTTAAACATGGATCGAGATTTAGGCCTAAGTAAAGAAGAGGGCATCGGTTTAATATGCAAGTCCGTAGGCCTGAATACACCCTCAGAAGCCGGTGCTTGCACAGCAGTTCCGGACCCATCCAAGGTAGACACATCCGCAGGTTCCATAGTTGAAGTATCTCACGGCATACCGGACTCCGAATGGGTCTCAGTAGAGGCCTGCGAATCAGAAGTAGTGGGTATCAGGTGCTGTGAAAGAGCCTCATTGAGTACCGGCGAACTGGTGACTGGCTTAGGAGAAGTGCCATCGGCAGTTTTGGACCTCGACGGCCTGTCTCTGTCTTTATCTTTGAGTTTTTTCGGAAACCCGGTAGTCGGATGGCTAACCGATGACATTTCTGGATAATTAAACAGAGAACCGAAATATTTAGAATCAAAAATATACCGACGACGGATAGTGCGCTGACTAAATAAAACACAAAACTGACAGCAAGGTACATCGTGGTCAGGGCCTAGGCAAGGAATACAGTACGAATGAAAATCTTTATGAGGTATTTGCTTTCCACAAGTAATGCAATTATTAACTTTTACTGACATCGGTAAGGAGCAAGAAAAAGTTTCCCCAACGGGGTTCTTAGCTTTAGTTGACTTCAGTTCTGAAACTCAAAAACAAAATTTTCAGGAGTCGGCTGACCGGTACTTGTGAACTGTTTCTGGCAACGCACGGCAAGAAAAACTGGTGCAATGATGTCTGCTGCATGTTTTATACCCCCTGATGTCATGGAAGAAGGGACAGCAACCGATGCAGGACCCAAGACTTTGTTAATCAAGCCGACTGAGGGAAACCTGAAAGCAGATAACCCAAATGTAATGACTGCAACAGTGAAACACGAAGAACATCAGAATGCAATTGTTCAATCACATGCACAAGAAAGCAGAAGATATTTGGTAGAGATAAAGAATTCAAGAGAAGACAGACATCCAGCCAAGAGATTAATAGATCATGTAAGAGAAGACCTATGGCCACTGGGCATGATGGTTGAAAAAGGTACGAGTGTGCCACTGAATTGAGACAGAGGTGGTGACGGATGATGCAACACCCTGACATGTAGAAAAATGGGAAAAAGGGGGATGTCTCTCTCTCACTAGATATATATATATATATATATATATATACACACACACACACACACATATATATATATACATACAGAGAGAGAGAGGAAGTGAGAGATAAACACACACACGTGTGTGTGTGTGTATAATGTACATTTACACACACACAGGGAGAGAGATATCTATATATAAAAATACTTTGATACCGTTGCCCTTGTGGATAAATCGCTTTAAGGACCAGTCAGTCAACTTATCAATGTGACAAATTCCAAATACCGACAGGGCCTGACTGCACTGAAATTACTTAAAAAAAAAAAAAAAAAAAAAAATGGAGTGGAGGAATAACCCAGTTACCTTTCAAAGGAGATGTCTATTTCCGTAGCAAAGCTATAAGAGTTATTTTTCTTTTTCTATATTGCGTAATACTTTTATTCAAAGCCAGTGTCAGTAGCTTTACAGGCAGCACACTCACCTTTAATACTGGAAGGTCAAAAATTTGTGGGTTCTAGACCCACACAAGATACCTGCACTCATAGGTAGGTACTAGGCTATCTGCCCAAAGGCATTTATAAGCCTAGCCAGAATGTGTTGGGTTTCGCCGCCCCCTTTGATTAGTTCCCTGTGCCTCTGTCCAGCAAAGCCATTGAAGTGATCCCTGGTGTAAACTTTCTGTTTCCCATTCACTCATCAAAGTTTCTCTTGAAGAGGGTTAGCGAGGATGTCTGCCTAATGCAGATTATAATCTTGTTCCAGAGCATGGGAAGTCTCTGGGACAGGAATCTATCCCTCCAGCACTTCCTATTTATTGTTGTGGTAAGGTTTAGATCCCTGGAGCGTGTGGCTCAAGGGGATATGTTTTTCTTTAGGTGGAGCATGTTCATCAATTCTGGGTTGGACATGGCCTTGTATGTCAGGCAGAGATCACCTCTGAGTAGGCGGTATGCAACCGAGTACAGCTGGAGTTTCTTCAGTTGAGCTGCATGGGGAATCTGCTTGAGGCCAGTGATCCTCTTGGTGAGGTACTTCTGTGGTCTTTCCATTTGTTGCAGGTGTCTTGTAAGGTACATCCCAAATGGGGCACTGTACTCTATGATGGGTCTGATGAGTGATGCGTAGAGGGACCCAATGACCTCTTTCGATCTGGATGCAAACCCTTTTGTGATTAGGTGGGTCACATAGAAGGATTTTCTAACCACTTTGGCAATATGATTATCAAAGGAGAGGTTACTATCTACTTGGGTTCCCAGATCCCTTATTACGTTTTTGTGTTTAAATTACCTATTTAACTGTTGTAGGCTACACACTCAAGTGTGATAGCAATTTCTGTGCATTTGAAGTGTTTTTTGATTGTACCTGCTTTATCTTCTGAAAAAAAAAAAAAACAAACTTGTTTTCCCGCCTTTCTAAGCTAGTATAGTCCAGTTTTCAGGTTAGTACTGAATTCAGGGCTGTGTTACAAGTTTCTGTGTTTGCCCATACCTTACGTGGATAGAAGGAAGTTTCTCTGTTCACTGTGAGAGAGGGAGCTTTGAGCAGCCTATCTGTCCCTGGAGGAGTAGTTTCAGCCCAGAAATTAGTAGCTTACTGGCCATTTTGGCCTAATTTCTCTCTCTTTCATTTCCCTGCTATAAAACCTGCATTTGTGCGGTTTTGCGCGCCGGGCAGCGCCGGTTAGCTAGGGTATAACTATTCCCGGCTCCACAAAGTCTTGTCTTCAGTTTTTTAGAAATACTGACAGTGCAGCATAAGAAGGGGTGTGCTGCATTTCTAAAAGTGCTATCTTTCAGATGAGACATTAAATCAAGGTCCCATCTGCTTGAATTGGTGGTAACTTAGCTGGATGCAAAAGATCCCAGAGCACTTAATGAAAGCACAAGGGGATTTTCTATAAGGCCCAGGCAAAATTTCACCAACACAGTATGAAGATCATATCAGATTTCTCCCTGAAAACAGGCTGCTAGCATAGTGGAATTAAGCAAGTCAAAGTGCACATAAAATAAGTACAAGGAGTTAAAACATAAAATAAGAAATGCACTTAAACCTACTTGCTAAATTCTTTAAACAGAAATGATACAAATGTTATGCAAGCTAAACATGTTCTCTTACTGTACATTTTTAAATGACAGTAGGAATTGTCAAACATACTAAAGAAGAGAAAGACAAGAACCAACCTAAACTAGGTGAACTAATATTACGCTAGCAAACAAAGCAACAGACAAAGCAGACTATCCTACAAGGTAATTCTGACAAGCCATGCTGAATTTCAGAATCTCCAATCAATACATCAATGCTGCCTGGATGTTTGGACTAAGAGTTGCTGCTATCTTAATTCTGCAGCAGACATTAGTAAGGAAGCTATATACATACAACCAAACAAACAAGCAGTATTCACGACGAATGACTCCAAACCACCAGCTTAAGCAGATTAAACAGTTTTATTGCACGAACCACAAAGACACTTGTATTCCTTTACCATAAATGCCTTAAACAAACAATCAATTGCGTTTTCGTCATTAAATGACTTCATCAGATGACCAGCATATCCTAAAACCTTTAATTTATACTACAAACAAATCTAATAACCAATAAAATTCAACCATTAATTAAAACTCCATTGTCATTTTATGTTACCCATTTGTTTAAAAATTTATATAAATAACATTTCTTGCTCAATATTTTAAATATAAGCATAAATATAATAAAACATCATTTGTTAAAACACCTTTAAAATTCATATATTTCTGTTTAATACATTTATGTATATAAATAAATAACTATATTTCATCACATGGCAAAGGCTCTTGCCACCCCCATAGTGCCTTTTTTAGGCAAGGCTCAAATTCTAAACCTACCACCCTAGAACACAAAAAGGAAAAACTAAGGGTAATGCTGCTCAATGCCAGAAGTCTAAATCTCAAAATGCACGCACTCGAGACCCTTCTCAGTATGGAGAACATCGATGTCTGTGCTGTGACAGAAACCTGGTTCAAGGCTCCTGAGAGCACCCCAGCGCTATCAGGTTTTACCTCATATCATGCGTTCCGGCCCCAAAATCCGGACAATACCAAGAAAGGAGGGGGGTATCCATATTCATCAAGGGCACCCACACCTCAAGACTGGTGGCAACGCACGATGCATCGGAGACCATCCAGGTGCAATTAACCATAGGCAAGACTGCTCTGCAAATTGTAGCATGTTACAGGCCACCCTCACAAACTCAGGAACCTCACATGGCCTTCCTGAAAACACTAGAGGGGTAAATGTATCACCAAACACCATCATACTAGGTGACTTCAATTACCCTAATATAGACTGGGAACACTACTCAAGCCCAAACACCCTAGCCCAAAAGTTCCTGGAATTCATAAACTCAAATGCCATGGAACAACTAGTCACCATCCCCACAAGAGGAGATAACATACTTGATCTCATCATCACGAACATGGGAGCACAATGTTCAACACCGAAGTATACCCTCACTGGTGAGATCAGATCACAAACTAATCTCGCTGGAGGTCCTCATCCCACCCCCACCTGAAATAAAAAAGACCACAGTAAAAAACTTCTCAAAAGACCACTTCACACTTCTAAAAACTAGTGTGGTCTCCTTTAAGGCCCCGAGCGGAAAACAGTACTCAAGCCACTGAATCACTTACAAACACCTTCTACCAGCACCTGCAGGACTGCATGGATAAGGCAATCCCAAACAAAACAAAGACTCTTAGTACCAAAGGCAAGCGTCCAGTCTGGTGGACCCCAGCCATAAACAAACTCTACAATAAAAGGAGGAAGCTACTACAAGATAGAGCAAAATCCTTAAAAGGTAAGACACCCTTGATCACTATAAGTAAAAACTAAGAGCTCTCATAAAATCATCCAAAGCAAATTTCGAGAAAAATAGCTAAAGACTCAAAAGACAATCATAAGGCCTTCTTTAGCTATGTTAGAAACCTAGGAGGAAACTCCCAGATATGCTCAGAACTAGTTCAAAATGATGTGAAGATTACTGATCCTACAGACATTGCCAACATACTGGCTGACAGGTTCAGTGCAAACTTCTCCCAAAAGGAGAGATATCTATACCAAACGATTGCAGCCCCCAAACATCTCCAGCCCAAGTGAGAACTGCTCTCTCCAAAGCAAAAACACAGCATCCATGGGACCTGATGGTGTCCCCGGCTGTGTGCTCCACGAACTCAATGAGGAATTAAACCCACAGCTAGGACAGCTGTTTAATCAAAGTCTTACCTCTGGATACGCCAGGAGTGGCGCACTGCAACTGTGGTCCCACTTCACAAAGGCGGTGCCTCCACCGACCCTGGAAATTACCGCCCATTAGCTTGACAAGCCTTATCTGCAAAGCCATGGAGAGGATCATAATGGACCTCATAAATAAAGACAT
This sequence comes from Protopterus annectens, assembly GCF_019279795.1. NCBI lineage: Eukaryota > Metazoa > Chordata > Ceratodontiformes > Protopteridae > Protopterus > Protopterus annectens. The sequence goes on from NC_056739.1 coordinate 1,957,495,173, forward strand.
AGGAATTTGCAGACTTTGGATCCAACCCAGTTTGGCTTTGTCAAAGGCAGATCATGCCTTTTAAACTTGGTTGACTTCTTGAAACAGTCACCAAAGCCATTGACGAGGAAAGGCAGTCCATACAGCCTACCTCGATCTGGCTAAGGCCTTGATACAATACCCCACTCGGGTATCATTGAAAAACTCATCAGCTTAAATGTTAACCCATACATCACAAGATGGGTTGCAAACTGGCTGAGTGACAGAACCCACAGGGTCAGAGTTGCTGGCGCCATGTCAGACTCAAAGCCTGTCACAAGTGGAGTCCCACAGGGCTCAGTCCTGGGCCCACTCTTGTTTGGCATCTACTTTTCCAAGTACAAGCAAACACAGGAGGGTTATGGCTGACAAAGTTTGCAGATGACTGCAAACTGGGCCATAGTAGAAAACACATCTGACACAGATATCCTTCAGAAGGGTCTCACAGAAACGGATAACTGGTGCCAGAGCCACGGCCTGAAGTTAAATGCCATAATATGCATAGTCATACCCTTTGGGAAAAACAAGGTTACCCCTAGCTACCAAATAGGTGGCAATCCACTGAGCACAGAAGAAGTTATCAGGGACCTGGGGACCCAGGTTGATAGTAGTCTGTCATTCGACACCCATGTAGCTAAAGTAGTTAGGAAGACCTTCTACACTGCCCACCTTATCATGAAGGGATTCTCATCTAGATCAAGGGAGGTCATAGTCTCCCTTTACTCATCACTCATCAGACCAATGATTGAGTACAATGCGCCATTCGGGATGTATCTGACCCGACACTTGCAGCAGCTGGAGAGGCCACAAAAGTTCCTCACCAAAAGGATAAAGGGTCTCAAAAATCTGTCCTATGCTGCCCGACTGAAAGAACTCCAGCTCTATTCAGTCGCCGCTTGCTCAGAGGTGACCTTTGCCTAACCTACCAGGCCATGTCAAACCCAGATTTGATGAATATGCTTCACCTCAAAAATCTAGATCCATCAGAGCCACAAGGGCGGAGACTTAAACCTCGACACGGCTATTAATAGGATGTGCTGGAGGGATAGATTCATCACCCAAAGACTCCCTATGCTGTGGAACAAAATTCCGGTACATGTGAGGCAGAGCACCTCGCTGGCCTTGTTCAAGAGAAATCTTGACCAATGGATGGGAGATCGCAGATATACCCCAGGGATTACCTCAGTGTCACTGCTCGACAGAGGCACAGCAAAATAATGGGTATAGTTCCCCATACTAAAGGGGTGGCGTAAGCCACAAAACGATGGGCTAGGCTTGTAAATGCCCTCGGGCAGATAGCCTAGTATGAACCTATGAACCTATGAACATCTACTCAATGTTAATTAAATACATACACAGATATTATGGAAATACAAATTTCAAACCAGGACGTTTATCAGCCTCTAAAGTGATCTGCCACTAAAGCTCCCTAAATTAAATTTTTTCCTCCCATAACCCCCCTCTAACATCACATTTTACCTGTTCCAAAACTAAAAACTTGTATTTGTAGTTGGGACAAACTTTGGTATGCTTAAATAAATAAATAATAAACAAGGCATTACTTTCTTTTCCTACTGAAATCTCAAACATGCTCAAATAGTACAGTTGTGTACACCTACCATAAATGTAGATGTTTGAGTGTCTTCACTGTTGCAGTCATAACTGTGGGGTGTTCCTGCCGGCAGGCAGCCCGAGGTCGGCCAGAATTCCAAAGTCTGGGGCTGGCATCGGCTGTACCAGCAAGTACCCTGACGTCAGAACGCAGAGGTATAAAGCCGTCAGCCAACGCCATCTTCTCCAGCCTTTCTTGCCCCAGATGTCAGAAGCCCCCAGTAAACCAAAAGGTGTCCAAAAAGGAAACACAAATACACCACAAAAGAAGTGGAAGAGGGATCAAACAAGAATAAGAGGGGATAGGTGGGAGGGAAACACCGACTGCAACAGTGAAGACACTCGAACATCTACATTTATGGTAGGTGTACACAACTGTACTATGTTCTTCGTGTTTCACTGTTGCAGTCATAACTGTAGGGTGGAATCCCAAAGCAGTGAAAGAGGGAGGAGGCTATGCAGAAGTAGGGGCAGCAAGAAGACCCTGCAAAACAGCATTGGCAAAGCCTGCCCTAGACTTAGAATACAGAGGGAGATTATAGTGTTTGGAAAAAGTATGCACTGAACTCCAAGTGGCAGCTTCCAAAATATCTTTGGTAGGAACTCCTCTGAGAAAAGCTGCTGAAGTGGCAGCTGCTCTAGTAGAATGACTCCTCACAGTACCTGGAATCTGTTTCCCATAGCGAGAGTAACAAAACCTTATTCCATGAGCAATCCATTTGGAAATAGTTTGTTTAGAAATACCCTTACCTAGAGAACTGGAGGCATAGGAGATAAGCAATTGATCAGATTTTCTGAAATCCTTAGTTTTGTCCAGGTAAAATCGTAGCTGTCTGTGTATGTCCAATGAATGTAAAATCCTTTCCCCTTTATTTTGGGATTAGGAAAGAAAGTAGGAAGGTGAATAGTCTGATTTAGAGCCACTTTCGAAATCACCTTAGGCATAAATGTAGGATTGGTCCTCAAGGAAACTCTGTCTTGGTGGAAAATAATATATGGTTCCACAGACACGAGAGCTTGCAACTCTGAAACCCTTCTGGCAGAAGTCAATGCTAACAAAATAGCTGTCTTCCAGGATAAGAACTTGATATCTGAAGCCGCAGCAGGCTCAAAAGGAGGCAAAGTAAGTTTCTCCAAGACATAATTAAGATCCCAAGCAGGAACAGGAAGAGTTCTGGGAGGCCTTAAATTCTTAGCCCCTCAAAAACTGTCTCACCAATTGGTGAGAAAAAATGGGAGGATCAGTGTTGAAATGAGCTGAGATAGCAGAAGCATGAAGTTTGATGGATGAAAAGGAGAGGCCTTTAAGCAAAAGGTCTGAGAGGTAAAGTAAAATAGAGAGAATATCAGGCACAATAGGGTTAGAACCTCGGTCCTGCATCCAAATACAAAATCTTTTCCATTTAGAAGCATAAGATTTCCTAGTGCTAGGTCGTCTAGCTTCTAAAAGAACATCCAAAACTTGTTTGGGGAGAGCAGAAGGAATCATAGGCCCATGAAGAGCCAAGCTGCCAGACATAGGGTCTTGAGTTCAGGTTGTAGCATCTGACCCTGATGCTGGGACAGAAGAGAAGGGTTCAGAGGTAGACTCCAAGGAGGTTCCAAGAACAGGTGTTTTAAGGTTGGATACCAAAACTGCCGAGGCCAATTTGGAGCTATCAGAATGATTATCTTGGGCTTGTCCTGTTTTATTTTCAGTAATACTCAAGGAAGAAGAGGAAGAGGAGGGAAGGCATATCCCGAAAGGTTCCTCCAGCTGAATGACAGGGCATCCACTTTCCAAGCTGTTTTGTGGAAGGACCTGGTGCAAAAGAGAGGCAGCTGATGATTGAGATGGGATGCAAACAAATCTATCTGAGGACAACCCCAAACTGCAGTAATCTTGCTGAATAGGCTGGGGTCCAGCATCCATTCGTGAGGATCCAAAAGGTTTCTGCTTAGGCTGTCTGCGAACAGATTCTGTTTTCCTGGAATGAATTGAGCTTGAAGATGCAGATTCAGATTTAAAGCCGTGTCCCATAACTTCATGGCTAGTCTGCAGAGGGGGTAAGAATGAGAGCCCCCTTGCTTGTTTATGTACCACATGACTGTGGTATTGTCTGTACGAATCAGAAGAGGCCCCGGATTTAGATGTTTTTGGAAGGCTAGAAGAGCATTTTGAACTGCCAACATTTCCTTCAAGTTGATGTCCCAGCCCAGATGCTTCTTTGTCCAAGAACCCTGCTGGCAAAGATTTTGAAAATGAGCTCCCAAAGCATAATCCGATGCATCCGTGGTTATGGTCTGAGAAGGTTGAGGCAGACGGAAAGGATTCCCTTTGTTTAAAGCACAAGCCCTGGACCACCAAAGGAACTCCTTCTGGAGGCAGGGAATCAGTGGAATCATTGTGTCCAGACTGTGGTAATGCTGTGACCATACACTCTTTAGGTACCATTGAAATTTTCTCATGTGAAGCCTTGCATTTGGAATCAACAGAATGCAAGAAGCCATGTAGCCCAATGCCTGCAGGAATTTCCTTGCAGTGAGCTGAGTTAAAGTAGCCAAGGTTTTGAAAATTGAGGCCAGCTGTAATTGTTTTTCTGGAGTGAGGAAGGCCCTTTGCAAGTTTGTGTCTAGAAAAGCTCCCAAAAAGATCATTTGCTGAGAGGGGATCAAATGTGACTTTTTTGTGTTCACTGAAAATCCCAGTATAAGGAGAAGACGTTGAACAAAATGCAGATGCTGAAGTAAAAGGTCTTTGCTGTCTGCCTGAATCAGGCAGTCGTCCAGGTAGGGGTAAATTTGAATCCCTTGGAGTCTGCAATAAGCTACTACAGGAGCCAGGCACTTGGTAAAGACTCTGGGCACAGTAGATAAGCCAAAGGGCAGTACAGAGAATTGAAAGTGCCTCGAACCTGCCTTGAACCTGAGGTATTTCCGGTGTTCCTGCCTGATGGGAATGTGTAGGTAGGCTTCTTTCAAGTCCAATGTCACCATCCAGGCATCCTGGGAGAGCACTGGAAGAAGTTGTTGTAAAGTAAGCATCTTGAATTTTGGAATTTCCAGGAAGGTGTTCAATACCGAAAGGTCCAGAATCGGTCTCCATGAATTTTGCTTTCTTGGAACCAGAAATAGTCTTGAGTAAAAACCTTTTCCCATCTCTGAAAGTGGAACAGGCTCTATGGCCCTCATGGCCAATAAGGCGTCCACTTGATTTAAGGCCTCTGACCACTGATGTTTTGGCAGATCTGGCCAACCAATAGACCTTGGCAGAGTATGAAAGTGGAATTTGTAACCTCTTAAAATCACGTCTAAAACCCATTTGTCCTGGGAAATATGAGTCCAATTTTGGCAGAAAAGAGAAAGTTTTCCTCCGGGAGGGGCTTCCAGGCAAAGAGGACCTGTAGCCCAGCAGAGGGAGTCATTGGGTCTGCTTCCTTTGTGATTGAGATCTGTCTTCACCCCGTCTAGGTGATGAAGCAGTCCATTGTCTGGACCTGTAAGAGGCCCGTGCCTGAGCTCGACCTCTGGGCCGTCTATATCTTCCCCTTTGAAGCCTGTCAGACGTGGGAAAGGACCAATTTTTGGAGGGCCAATTCCTGGAAAATCTAGGAGGCTGAACCTGCAAGAATTCTTTCACAGTCTGCATAGATTTTGCTTTTTCTTCCATCTTTTTAATAACCTCCTTAGCCTTGGATCCAAATAAAACATCATGCTGAACAGGGGCATCTAACAGTTTAGCCTTAACCTGCTCAGGGAAATTCTGCTCACGAAGCCAAGCATGTCTCCTGATAACAGTACCAGAGGCTGCAGCCCTGCAAGAAGCTTCCAAGGCATCAAAACCACAATGTAAACTATGTTTGCTAACTTGTTCAGTTGCATGCAATACATCCTGTAATTCCTTGTCCTCTGCACATGCAGGAAAGGTAGAAAGCCTTTGCTTTAAAACAAACAAAAGAAATTGCTGATACTTGAACATGTGAAACTGGCAATTTAAAGCTCTAATAGAAAGAGTAGCAGAAGTATAAACCTTTTTGCCCCACCTGTCCAAGGCACGAGAATCCTTTTCAGAGGGAATAGGATTTTTAGATGAAGCGGCCTTAGCAGCCTTAGAACCCTGAGAAATAGTTTCAGGACCTGCGGAAGGGTTCTTAAATAAGAATTGATGGGAATCAGGGTCTCTGTAAAATCTATCAGGCTTAGAAGGAGCAGGCGGCAAGGAATCAGGATTCAGGTTACCTTCAGAGAAAGCATCATCCACAATATCAAGTACAGGAGGAATAGCCAAAGGCCTGTGTTGAGGGAGAAGGAGAAATTCCCTAAGTCTCTTCTTGGAAGCAGAGTAATCCTGACCTTCCCAATGAAAATGCTCTCTCATCTCATGTAAGGTTTCCCCAAAAGAGAAATCTTCAGGGGGAGAAGCAGAGGGAATAGAGTCCTCTGCATCAGAATCCTCATAAGGAGGAAAAGAATAATCCTGTTCAGAAGAAGACACAGAAGCCTGATCAGAGGAATCATAAGGTATATCCTGTCTAGGCCTTTTTTCAGGAGGAGGGTGAGAACCCCTAATCATTGTAAGCAAATCCTCAGCCATCCATAGTAATTGCTTCTGGGTCTTGGGAGCTGTATCCGAAGCAGCTTGAGAAGAAACCCTTGTTTTAACAGGAGTCTTTGACTTTGCCTTTGTAGAAATAGTGATATGAGAAGGCCTGAAAACCCCCTCAGAAGCCGGTACCTGCACAGTGGTTCCGGACCCATCTGAAGGAGCGACGTCCGAAGGTCCTGCAGCAGATAAAATACTAGGCCTAGATGGCTCCCCATGGGAATCCGTGTCGGCCATCAGTTCCGAAGTGGCGGACGACAGGGGCTGCAAAAGCGCCTCACTGACTACCGCTGAACCCGAAGCTGGCTCCGGCTGCAAAGTATCCTGTTTGGACCTCGGAGGCCTATCCTTGTCCTTGCGTTTCTTTTGAATTCCGGTTGTCGGTAAGGTATCTGACGACATCCTATAATTGAATCGTCTACCGAAATAATTCAAGGCCCAATCGTACCTACGCTTGATAGTGCGAGAATTAAACCTGGCACAGAACCGACAGCAAGAAACGTCGTGGTCAGGGCCTAAGCAAGGTAGACAGTAAGAGTGAAAATCTTTATGAGGTATTTGTTTTCCACACGATATACAATTATTAACTTTTCCTGACATCGGAGGAGCAAGAAAAAGATTCCCCAACGGGGTACTTAGCTTGAGAAGAGAAGTATAAACTTCGGACCAACGACAATCAAAGCACGTTGTCCTGAATGCGCCAACCAACGACTTGCGAGCTGCTTTCCACCGCACAGCAAGAAAGACTGGAGAAGATGGCGTTGGCTGACGGCTTTATACCTCTGCGTTCTGACGTCAGGGTACTTGCTGGTACAGCCGACGCCGGACCCAGACTTTGGAATTCTGGCCGACCTCGGGCTGCCTGCCGGCAGGAACACCCCACAGTTATGACTGCAACAGTGAAACACGAAGAACATCCTTCTTTTTAATTTCCGTTCAGTCTTTCCTATGTAGAAGGATCCACATTTTTCACAAAAAGCCAAATATATTAAACCCTTAGATTCACAACTATAATATTCCCTACTATTTACATATCTTCCTCTACTTTCTAGGTATATTCTATCAGTATTTATAATGTACATACATTGGGTACAATGCCCACATTTGTATGTACCTATTTTATTTCTATCTATCTTAAACCTATTATTATTCTCTATTATAGATCTTATATTTTGTGAATTTTTAAAAATTACTTTCTTGGGTATATTGACCAAATTTTCTATATCAGTTAAGGCCAAAAATCTTTCCCTGATAAAGGGGGTGGGTTGGTCATTATGGATAGTATTCTATATGAAGGTAAAATGAATACTATCCTATGGGATGAGACTAGATATTCAATAGTATCTGTGAATGAAATGAATATAGCTTACAATAAAACAGATATTATTTTGCAAGACATGTTAAATGAAGAGCTTATAGACTATAATACTTTTAAATATTTGAAAGTAGATAAACCCAGAACCCCTACGATATTTGGTATACCCAAAATTCATAAAAATGAGGAAGATCCACCTTTTAGGCCGATAGTTTCGGTAGAGGGGTCAAAAACATATCCCCTAGCCAAATTTGTAGATAAGAAATTAAAAAATGTATGGATGAAAAGGAAATGTATTCTAAAAGATTCTTGGGACTTATTGAAGGAACTACCGGATAGTCCTGGTAATGAGCAACTAATATTTGCCACAACAGATATTATAGATTTATTTTCCAGCATCCCATATGAAGAAGGAACAAAAATGTTTGAAGAAATAGTGTATGGAGATGGGGTCTTAACCCAAAATGATAAATTAATAAGTACCTGGTTAATGGAATTAGTCCTAAAGAATAATTTTATTTATTTTAATGGGGAATTTTATCAACAAACATAGGGGGTAGCAATGGGTGCGGCCTGCGCCCCTACACATGCCAACTTAATCCTTGCCTTTTGGGAAGAAATATATATACTTAATTCAGAATTTAAAAACTGTTGGAAGATATACAGAAGGTTTCTGGATGATATATTAATTTTCTGGGTAGCTGGAAAGGAAAAGTTTTTAGAGTTTATGGAATATATAGGAAACACCACAAACTTCCTGAAATTTACTTACAATATCTCAGAACAAAATGTCAAATACTTGGATTTAGAAGTTTATAAAGATGGACAAGAATTAAGAACAAAAATATTTAGAAAGACTACTTTTTGTAATTCTTATTTACATTTTGAAAGTGCCCATCCGTTTCACTGTAAGAGAAATATAGTGAAGGGACAGTTTGTCCGAGGAAGTCAAATGACTAGTTCAGACATAGACTTTAAAACAGAATGTGAACTTTTAGAAAGAATGTTTTTAGAGAGAAATTATCCTTTAGCATTCATTTCACAAATAAGACAGGAAGTGGAAAAAGGGAGACAGGACAAATTTTGCCCGATATATAAGAAGAAAAATATGAATAATGGATTTGAGAATAGTAATAAAATTGGTGAAGGGGAAGAATTTCAGCAGACTTTGATACTAGAATATAATGGATTGAATAATGTAGTTAGAAACATATTTTTAAAAGAATGGGAAAGATTTTTGGCCTTAACTGATAAAGAAAATTTGGTCAATATACCCAAGAAAGTAATTTTTAAAAATTCACAAAATATAAGATCTATAATAGAGAATAATAATAGGTATAAGAGATAGAAATAAAATAGGTACATACAAATGTGGGCATTGTACCCAATGTATGTACATTATAAATACTGATAGAATATACCTAGAAAGTAGAGGAAGATATGTAAATAGTAGGGAATATTATAATTGTGAATCTAAGGGTTTAATATATTTGGCTTTTTGTGAAAAATGTGGATCCTTCTACATAGGAAAGACTGAATGGAAATTAAAAAGAAGGATTTATGAGCATGTTTATGAGATTTCAGTAGGAAAAGAAAGTAATGCCTTATTTAAGCATACCAAAGTTTGTTCCAACTACAAATACAGGTTTTTAGTTTTGGAACAGGTAAAATGTGATGTTAATGGGAGGAAAAAATTGAATTTAGGGAGCTTTGGTGGCAGATCACTTTAGAGGCTTGAATTTAGGGAGCTTTGGTGGCAGATCACTTTAGAGGCTGATAAACCCCCTGGGTTGAAAATTGTATTTCCATAATATCTCTATTAAAATTGAGATCTGCAAAACTATGAATGTAAATACATGACTGGCCAGGAGAGGGCACTGTGTATGTATTTAATTAACATTGAGTAGATGTGAATGAAATATAGTTATTTATTTATTTATATACATAAATTTATTAAACAGAAATATATGAATTTTAAAGGTGTTTTAACAAATGATGTTTTATTATATTTATGCTTATATTTAAAATACTGAGTAAGAAACGTTATTTATATAAATTTTTAAACAAATGGGTAACATAAAATGACAATGGAGTTTTAATTAATCGTTGAATTTTATTGGTTGATTAGATTTGTTTGTAGTATAAATTCAAGGTTTTAGGATATGCTGGTCATCTGATGTCATTTAATAACGAAAACGCAATTGATTGTTTGTTTAAGGCGTTTATGGTAAAGGAAGTGTCTTTGTGGTTCGTGCAATAAAACTGTTTAATCTGCTTACGCTGGTGGTTTGGAGTCGTTTGTCGTGAATACTGCTTGTTTGCTTGGTTACAAGTCTTTTTGAGCCGTATTTTCCATTTATTTCTTTATATACATACAACACTTAGTATCACAAATATACTTGTTAAAATGTTATACAATATCCCAAATTTCTGGAAGGCCACTCTTTTGATATGGGCTTCTTATAAAGGAATTGTTTAAAACGGGGAGCGTTTGTGCTATGAACACTTTTAGAATGCGATTAAAACATACTGTTGGTATAAATTCACTGTATTATAATCTTAGTTTGCTGGTTTAAACAGGAAGGTCAACTGATGGAACTGATTTGGTACCTGTAGCTGAATCACTCAAGGGGAATATACTTTTTTCTATCCTGAGAAGAATTTCAAAAGAATATTGTACCTTATCCACTGTACTAAGAACACCACCCTGGTTTGCTGGATTTATAAGAGAAAAATAATGCATGGGATGGTCCAGTATTACTGGATGAATCACTCCAACAGGGAACAAACCTATGCACTGTAGGTCCTGGTGCAAAAATTAGTCCTTGTCCCACTTAATTTTCAAGGCACCCATTACATAAAAATTATGCGTAGAACACTGGAAATTCCACAATATGCAGGTTACTCACTCACCTAAAATTGTTTTTCCATGCATTCCCTTCACAAAGGTTGGTACATTTCGCCCAACACGTCTCTACTGTAGTGAGGAATTCATTCCATTTTGCACAACTTATAACTAAAGATATGGCATCTAGGCCCAGGGAAGTCATTGTTCTACTGTATTTGGCACTAATCAGACATACCATTGAGTATAATGCTCCCTTTGGTATCTACCTAACCAAGCATACCCAACAACTGGAACATCTACACAGGATCCTCACTAAAAGAATACCGGGTATAAATAACATGTTCTATGCAGACAGCCTCACAGCCCTATCCCTATATTCTGTCTCCTACAGCCTTGCTGAGGATAGATGTCTGGCATACAAGGCATCTTTGAACCCCTTTTAATGGACCTTCTGCATACACACTATAAAAAGAGCACCAAAACCACTCATTCGAAAGGCAACATTTTCCTGTAATACAAACAAGGAAGTACAGTTGTGTACACTTACCATAAATGTAGATGTTCGAGTGTATTCACTGTTGCAGTCGTCACATTTGGGTTAACCCTGGCAGGGTAACCCTCGGGCAGCCCAAATAACAGAGGTTTAGTATTTCTGCGTCTGTTGCTGTCGCTTCAAGACTGACGTCAGGTTGTCAGTAGTATAAAGTAAGGCAGCCAACGCCATTACATCAGTTTTTCTTGCCCTGTCAGGAACCTCCAAGTGGGAGCCAGGTTCTGGTGGAAGAACCCCACCGGTAGAAAGTAAATACCAAAATGTCCCTTCTAAGGAGAGAGAATAAAAAAGAGGGGGGTGGAGGGAGGGAAACCAGGACTGCAACAGTGTATACACTCGAACACCTACATTTATGTTAAGTGTACACAACTATACTATGTTCTTTGTGTTTCACTGTTGCAGTCATCATGTTTGAGTTGATTCCCAAAGCTGAGGAAAAGGGTGGAGGCAGTCAAGGAGACTAGGGGCTGGCTAGGATGCTCTGCAAGACTGCAGAGGCAAACCCTGTCCTGGATTTGGAAAAGATAGGCAGGTGGTAATGTTTGGTTAAAGTGTGAACAGAAGTCCAGGTGGCAGCCTCCAGGATGTCCCTGGTGGGGACTCCTCTGAGGAAAGCTGCAGAGGTGGAGGCTGCTCTGGTGGAGTGAGTCCCGAACCCCATTAGGGGAGGCTTTCCATGTTGCTTATAACAGAAATGGCTGCAGTGTGCTATCCATATGGAAATGGTTTGTTTGGAGATGGCTTTGCCCTTTGCCCCTGTGGCAAAGCTAATCAGCAACTGATCAGACTTTCTGAAGACAGAATCTGAGCTGTCTGTGCACATCTAGAGAGTGCAGGATCCTTTCCCCCTTGTTCTGTGGGTTAGGGAAAAAGGTGGACAAATGAATGGATTGGTTGAGAGCCACACTGGACACCACTTTGGGCATGAAAGATGGGTTAGTCCTGAGGGAAACCCTGTCAGCATGGAAGATGAAGGGATCCACAGCCATGAGTGCTTGTAGCTCGTAGACTCTTCCGGCTGAAGTGATGGCCAGAAAGAAAGCCGTCTTCCAGGAGAGAAATCTTAACTCTACTGAAGATGCTGGTTTGAATGGGGGCGGGGGGGGCAGGGTGAACTTTTCCAACACAAAGTTAAGGTCCTAAACTAGGGTAGGTGCTCTTCTGGGTGGCCTCAAGTTGCTAGCCCCTCTTAGGAATTGTTTGATCAGAGGGTGTGAGAAAAGGGACTGCTCAGTGGGGAAATAAGCAGAGATAGCAGATGCATGAATTTTAACAGAGGAAAAAGTGAGACCACAGTGTAGCAGGTCAGCTAAGTAATCCACGATGAGAGGGAGAGAGGGCTGTGCCGTATAAGCTCCCTTAGCCTGAATCCAGATGCAGAATCTTTTCCATTTGTCAGCATAAGACTTTCTAGTGCTAGGGTGTCTGGCCTCGCGTACAACATCTAGAACCTGTTTACTGAGGTTGGCAGATTGATCAGTGGCTGCTAAATTGAGGGTCTGCAATTCAAGATCCATGAATTCTCCTTCCCTCTGGGTAAGGAGGGTTGGGGTCTGAGTGGGATGCCATGATGGCAGTGGGGACCAGTGCTGTTGAGGCCAGTCTGGAGCAATAAGAATTGTCCTTCATTTTTTCTCCCTGGGGATAAGAGGTAGTGGAGGAAGAACATACACCGATAGACTGACCCAGGGGAAGGACAGGACATCCACTTTCTAAGCCATGCAGTGATGCTCCCTGGTGCAGACCTTACTGAACTGATGGTTGGTGTGGGAGGCAAAGAGGTCGACCTTCGGGGTGTCCCATTTCTGAGTTATTAGGGTGAAGGTTCTTTTGTCTAGCTGCCACTTGTGTGGGTCCAGAAGATTTCTGATTAAGTGGTCTGCCAAAGAGTTTAGAGAACCTGGCAGAAATTGTGCTAACAGGTGGTGTTGCATAGCAGAGGCTGTGTGCCAAAGAGTCATGGCCAGCCTGCACAGAGTAGAAGTGAGTCCCTCCCTGCTTGTTGATATACCACATCACAGTGGTGTTGTCTGTTTTGATCAGGAGAGCCCTTGGGGAGAGAAGGGGCTTGAAAGCTGTCAATACTTGCTGGACAGGTAGCATCTCTTTTTGGTTAATGTGCAGATGGAGTTGCTGTGGGATCCACTGGCCCTGTATGCACCTGCCGTCCAGGTGTGCACATCAAGCATAGTCTGATCTGTCTGTGGTGAGAGTCTGAGCAGCAGCGGGTGGTGAGAAGGGTAGTCCCTTGTTGTGGGAGCATGCTGCTGCCCACCAAAGAATATCTTTTCTGAGGCAAGGTATCATGGGTATAAGAGTTTCCAGGTCTTGAGAGTGCTGACACCAAAGGCTTTTAAGGTACCACTGAAGTTTCCTCACATGCAGTCTGGCATATGGAATGAGTAGAATGCAAGATGCCATGAACCCCAGAGCTTGCAGGATTTTCCTTGCAGATAACTGGGGTCTGGTGGTTAGTTGAGAGAAGTAGGTAGTCAGGTAAGTTTGCTTCTTTGGTGTAAGGAATGTCATCTGGGATCCTGTGTCCAGGCTTGCTCCCAGGAATATAATCCTTTGGGTGGGTACTTGTTTGGATTTCTTTTCGATGACTGTGTACCCAAGGGAGGTCAGTAGGGGCTTTACAAAGGCCAGGTGCTTGATCAGCTTTTCCTGACTGTCTGCCTGAATTAGGCAGTCATCTAAGTATGGGTAAATTTGGATATTCCTTTGTCTGCAAAAGGCAATGGCCGGAGCCAGACATTTTGTGAAAACTCTGGGAGCAGTAGATACCCCAAAGGCAAGTGCAGAGATCCTGCCCTAAAAAGTTCAGTTGTGTACACTTACCATAAATGTAGATGTTCGAGTGTATTCACTGTTGCAGTCATTACACTTGGGTAATCTGCTGGCAGGTTGCCCTCAGTCAGCCTGATTAACAAAGTCTTGGGTCCTGCGTCGGTTGCTGTCCCTTCTTCCGTGACATCAGGTCGTCAGGGGTATAAAACATGCAACCAGCGTCATTACTTCAGTTTTTCTTGCCCTAGATGTCAGGTGCCCCCAAATGGGGAGCAAATAAAATTAAAACACACTCCCAAAAGCAAATACACCAGAAGGGCTTTTAAGCACAGTGAAATGGAGGAAAAATATAAGAAAGAATAGGGGGTTGGAGAGAGGGTAACCTGTACTGCAATGGTGAATACACTCGAACATCTACATTTATGGTAAGTGTACACAACTGTACTATGTTCTTCGTGTTTCACTGTTGCAGTCAATACATTTGGGTAGATTCCCAAAGCAATGGATGGGAGGATGGAATTATAAAGAATTAGGACTAGCAATAAGGCCATGCAGGACAGCAGTGGCAAAACCAGTCCTGGATTTAGAGTAGAGAGGTAAATGGTAATGCTTGGTGAACATATGGACTGAGCTCCAGGTGGCAGCTTCCAGAATTGTCCCTGATAGGAACACCCCTGAGAAAATCTGCAGAGGTTGAAGCAGCCCTGGTAGAATGGGATCTGACCCCCTTGGGGACAGGTTTTCCATGATATGTATAACAGAACTGAATGCAATGGCTGATCCATTTGAAATGGTTTGCTTTGAAATTGCCTTTCCCTCTACCCCTGCAGCAAAAGACACCAGCAGTTGTTCAGTTTTTCAATGAGGTTTTGTCCTGTTTAAATAATATCTACGTATTCTGTGCACATCCAATGAGTACAGAATCCGCTCCCCCTTATTCTGTGGATTAGAGAAGAAGGTTGGCAAATGAATGGTCTGATTGGGAGCCACATTGGATACCACCTTAGGCATGAAGGATGGATTGGGTTCCAAGGGATACTCTGTCCACGTGAAAAATGGTGTAAGGCTCCCCTGTCATAAGGCCCTGAAGCTCAGAAATCCTTCTAGCTGAGGTGACAGCTAAGAGGAAAGCTGTTTTCCAGGAAAGGAATTTTAAGTCTGCTGTTGCAGCTAGCTCAAAAGGAGGGAGAGTGAGTTTTTCTAACACAAAATTGAAGTCCTATGCAGGGATAGGTGGTCTCCTGGGTGGCCTCAAGTTCTTGGCCCCTCTGAGGTACTGTTTTAGCAAGGGATGTGAGAAGAGGGAAAGATCAGAGTTGTAATGAGCTGAAATAGCTGAAGCGTGGATTTTAATTGCAGAAAAAGAAAGGCCCTTGTGGAGCATCTCGGTCAGATATTGCAGAATCCGAGGCCAGTTGGGCACTGCTGGGCTTATACCCTGTGCTTGGTTCCAAGCACAGAATCTTTTCCACTTATCAGCATAGGATTTTCTAGTACTAGGCCTTCTGGCCTCCAAAATGACATCCATCACAGGTTTGCTGAGGGATGGTAAAAGTGGATTCAGATTACTAGCCAGGCTGCAAGGTTCAAGGTCTGGAGCTGAAAGTGCAGAATTTGGTTGTTCTGCTGAGACAGCAGGGTAGGTGCCACGGGGGAAGGTGTGACACATTGCGCAGGAGTGGGTACCAGTGTTGTCGAGGCCAGTCTGGAGCAATCAAAATAATTTTTGGTTGTTCTTGTTTTACTTTTAGCAGAACTTTTGGGATTAGAGGCAGAGGGGGAAAGGCATAGACTGAAAGGTTTGTCCAGCTGAAGGATAGAGCATCCACTTTCCAAGCTTTTTGGTGATGAGTCCTTGTGCAAAATTTGTCCAGTTGATGGTTCTGAGGGGAGGCACATAGATCTATGTCCGGGCTCCCCATTTGTGAGTTAACATTTTGAAAATCCGTGGTTCCAGCTTCCATTCGTGTGGGTCCATGAGATTTCGGTTAGTTCGTCTGCCAGTGCATTCATCTTTCCTGGCAGGTATTGAGCTTGTAGTTGTACTTGAAAGGCTTAGGCTGTGTTCCACAGCGTTATGGCTAGTCTGCATAGGGGATAGGAGTGAGTTCCCTGCTTGTTTATGTACCACATAACTGTGGTGTTGTCTGTCTTTACCATTAACTGTCCTAGAATTAGGTAGTCCTTGAAGGCTGTCAGTCCATTCTGTACAGCTAGCAACTCTTTTAGATTGATGTGAAGGTGCATTTGGCTCCATTTGCCCTGAATGCACTTCCCTGCCAGATGTGCCACCCATGCGTAGTCTGATGAGTCTGTAGTTAGGGTTTGGGCGGCAGAGGTGTCGTGAAAGGTAATCTTTGTTTTGGTGGCAGGCCTTTGCCCACCATAGGAACTCCAGTTGCAGGCAAGGAATGATAGGAATCATCGTTTCCAGACTTTGACAATGCTGACTCCATAGATTTTTTAAATACCACTGTAGTTTCCTCATATGCAGTCTTGCACATGGAATTAAAAGAATGCAAGAGGCCATGAATCCCAAGGCTTGCAGAATTTGCCTTGCAGAAAGCATGTTTTTTGTGGCCACCTGTCTGAAGTAAGTAACCAAATGAGTTTGTTTCTCTGGCGTAAGGAAAGTCATCTGGGGAGTTGTATTCAAGCTTACACCCAGGAATGTAATTTTTTGAGAGGGTACCAGTTGTGATTTCTTTTCGTTTATAGTGTACCCTAGACAGGTTAGAATCCTTTTTACAAACACCAGATGTTGTAGAAGAATGTCCTTGTCTTTTGCCTGTATTACACAATCATCCAGGTAGGGATATATTTGAATGTTTCTTTGTCTGCAAAATGCAATTACTGGAGCCAGGCATTTTGTAAAGACCCTAGGTGCAGTAGATAAACCAAAGGGCAGTGCAGAGAACTGGTAATGTGAGCAGCCTGCTTTGAAGCAGAGGTATCTTGTGCAGGACTCCTTGATAGGGATATGCAGGTATGCCTCTTTTAGATCCAGAGTTGCCAGCCAGGCATCTTTGCCTAGCATAGGAAGTAACAGTTGCAGGGACAGCATCTTGAATTTTGGAATGTCCGGAAGGGTGTTTAGAGTAGAAAAGTCCAGAATTGGACGCCAAGTCGTCTTTTCTGGGTACCAGGAAAAGCCTTGAATAGAAGCCTTGTCCCTTTTCCTCTTCTGGAACTGGCTGTATAGCCCCCATACTCATGAGGGAGTGTACCTGCTTCTGGGCCTCTGCCTACTGATTTAAGGGCAGGTCTGGCCATCCGTTTGGAATTGGCAGGGTGTGGAAATGGAATCTGTACTCTTGGGATACTATATTTAAAACCCATTTGTCCTGGGTTATACGTTGCCAGTATTTTGCATGAAGTACCAGCTTTCCCCCCAAAGGGGCGCTTAAACTGGTAAGTGCTTGGAAGATGTAAAGGAAAGTCATTGAGACTGCTTACTGTAGGGGGGTGTCTTGGTGTTTCCAGATTTGGAAGAGGCAGCACCCCATTGCTTTGCTCTATAAGATCCTTGTGACTGAAACTGGGCACCTTTGGAATGCCTGGATTTAGTTTGAGGGCCTCTGGTTTGGACTAGAAAGGACCAGTTCTTAGTAGGCTAGTGCCTTCTGAATCTTGGTGGTAGTACTTGCAAGAAATCTTTCACAGTTTGCATAAATTTAGCTCTATCTTCCATCTTTTTCAAAACTTCTTCAGCCTTTACATCAAAAAGATAGTCCTGCTTTAAAGGAGCATCCAGCAATTTTGCTTTAACATGATCAGGCAAGGTTTGATCTATGAGCCAAGCATGCCTTCT
This sequence comes from Protopterus annectens, assembly GCF_019279795.1. Classification (NCBI taxonomy): domain Eukaryota; kingdom Metazoa; phylum Chordata; order Ceratodontiformes; family Protopteridae; genus Protopterus; species Protopterus annectens. Next base: position 1,957,512,701 of record NC_056739.1, read on the forward strand.
TAGCACAGAGCCAGTAACAGCAGCCCTGCAAGAGGCCTCTAAACAATCAAATCCACATTGCAAAGTATGTTTTCCATCTTGTTCAGCTGAATGCAATAAATCCTGTAATTCTTTATTTTCCACACAATCAGATATCAACATCATTTTCTGTTTAAGCAGCCCCATGAGATGCTGCTGATATTTAAGCATATGAAATTGACAGTTTAAAGCACAAATTGCCAAAGTTGCTGAAGTATAAACTTTCTTACCCCATCTATCCAGCGTCCTGGAGTCTCTATCAGAAGGAGTAGGATTTTTAGCCTAAGAGGCCTTAATACCCTTGGGACCCTGAGAAATGGTTTCAGGGTCAGCAGAAGGGTTCTTGAAAAGGAATTTGTGGGAATCAGGAACCCTGTAATATCTACCTGGTTTAACAGGGGCCGGAGGCAGAGAATCTGATGACATACTAGATTCTGTAAAAACATCATCAACAATGTCTAGCACAGGAGGAATAGACAAAGGCCTATGCTGAGGAAGAAGAAAATCTCTAAGCCTCTTTTTAGATTCAGAAAAATCCTGACTTTCCCAATGGAAATGTTCCCTTAAAGCAAGCAAAGTCTCTCCAAAGGAAAAACTCTCTGGAGGAGAAGCAGAAGGAATAGTCTTCTGCATCAGAATCCTCATAAGATGGAATAGACAAATCCTGTTCATTGGAAGACTCTGAAGAAATAGATTAATGTTCAGAAGAATCATAATCAATGTCTTGCCTAGGTCTTTTGGGAGGGGGGATGGGAACCCATGATCAGAGTAATTAAATTTTCAGCCATTTTGAGCATCTGTTTTTAGGCATAGGGGCCTGCACACATGGCTCAGGCATCGGTTTCTTAGACATAGGTTTAGATTTAGATCTTAGTTTTGAAGAAGAAGTCGGTTTAATGTAGAAATCCTTAGGTCTGAAAACAACCTCAGAAGCCGGTGCCTGCACAACGGCTCCGGACCCATCCAAGGGAGAGACATCCATGGGTTCCAAAGTTGAAGTGTCTCGTGGCATAAGATGGGTCACAGTAGAGGCCTGCGAATCAGAATTACCGGGTATCAGGGGCTGCGAAAGCTCCTCACTGAGTACCGGCTAACAGGCGACATGCTTAGGAGAAGCGTCATCGGTTTTGGACCTCGACGGTCTGTCACTGTCTTTTTCTTTGCATTTTTTTATGAATTCCAGTAGTCGGATTGCTAACCGACGACATTTCTGGATAGTTGAAACGTGAACCAAAGTAATGCAAGGCAAAAGAATATCGACGCTTAATAGTGCGTTGATTAAATTTAGCACAAAACTGACAGCAATGCACGTTGTGATCAGGGCCTAGGCAAGGAATACAGTACAAGTGAAAATCCTTATGAGGCATTCGCTTCCCACAAGTAATGCAATTATTAACTTTTACTGACATCGGTAAGGAGCAAGAAAAAGTTTCCCCAACGGGGTACTTAGCTTTTTAGTTGAAGACTTCAGTTCTGAAACTTGAAAACGAAAATTTCAGGAGTCGGCCGACCAGCACTTGTCAACTGCTTCTGCTTCAGGTACCGCGTGGCAAGAAAGACTGATGTAATGATGTCGGTTGCATGTTTTATACCCCTGGCGACCTGATGTCATGGAAGAAGGGACAGCAACTGATGCAGGACCCAAGACTTTCATAATCAGGCCGACTGAGGGCAACCTGCCAGCAGATTACCCAAATGTAATGACTGCAACAGTGAAACACGAAGAACATCCTGCATGATTCCCTGACAGGAATGTGGAGGTAGGCCTCTTTTAGGTCTAAGGTGGCTAGCCAAGCATCCTTGGAGAGCATGGGTAGCAGCTGCTGGAAGGTGAGCATTTTGAATTTTTGTATCACCAGAAAGGTGTTTAGAATGGATAGATCGAGGATGGGGCACCAGGTGCCCCCTTTTCTGGGTACTAGAAAAAGTCTGGAGTAGAAACCTTGGCCTTTCTGTTCTGCAGGAATGGGCTCTCTTGCCCTCAGAGTGCAGGGAAAGGACTTGCTTTTGTGCCTCTGTCCGCCGGTTTGGAGGTAGATCTGGGAACCCTTTTGGAGTTGGAAGGTAGTGGAAAGAAAATTTGTATCCCTGGGACACTAAGTTGAGGACCCAGCAGTTGTTGGTAATGGTGGACCAGGTGCTTGCGTGAAAGGAGAGTTTTCCTCCTAGGGGTAAGTGAAGGTGGGCAGAGAGAGGGGGTGGGTAAAGAGAGTCATTGTGAGTTCTTACCATGAGGAGGTGGCTTAGAACTCCCTGTTTTTGAAGTGGAGGAATTCCACTGTTTTGATCTCTGCATTCCCTGTGGCTGCTGTCTGGGGCGGTCTGCTTCCATGGGGTCTGGGCTGAATTTAACTGGTGGGAGCAGGAAAGGACCAGTGCTTGGAGGGGCAATGTCTGCTGAACCTGGGTGGTTGGACCTGTAAGAAATTCTTAACTATCTGCACAGATTTAAGCTTTTTCTTCCATCTTTAAGACTTCCTCTGCCTTAGTGCCAAATAAGTTGTCTTTGTGCAAGGGTGCATCCAACAATTTACATTTAACATGGTCTGGGCAAGGCCTGTTTCTTAAGCCATGCATGCCTTCTAAAGACAGAACCGGTGACTGCTGCCCTGCAAGAAGCTTCTAGGGTGTCAAAACCACAGTGCAAGGTGTGTTTAGTTACTTGATTTACAGACTGCATTAACTCTTGCAACTCTTTAGATTCTGCACAAGCAGGAACGGAAGACACTTTTTGTTTGAGGAGTTCCAGGGTATGTTGCTGAAATTTTAGCATAAGGAACTGGCAATTTAATGCTCTGATAGCAAATAGCAGAGGTGTATACTTTTTTACCCCATTTGACTAGTGCTCGGGAATCCCTACCTGAGGGGGTGGGATTCTTAGCAGAGGTTGCTTTAATTCCTTTAGGCCCTTGAGAAATTACCTCAGGGTCAGCAGTAGGATTTTTAAAAAGAAATTTGTAAGAGTCAGGGACTCTCTAATACTGGTCTGGTTTTCTGGGTGCAGGAGGGAGGGTGTCAGGAGTCAAACTGTCAGGACTGGGGGAATGGCCAGGGGCGTCTGTGCTGTAGAAGATCTAAGAATTCCCCTAGTCTCTTTTTAGACTGAAGGTAGTCCTGACATTCCCATTGGATCCTGACATTCCCATTGGAAATGCTCCTTTAACGTATGAAGGGTTTCCCCAAAGCAAAATTCCTCTGGGGGAGATGCTGAAGGAATGAAATCCTCTGCATCTGAATCCTCATAAGCAGAGAGGGGTTGCATGTCTTCATATTCAGATGCATCAGAGTCATCAGACTCCTGTTCAGACAAAACTACAGATCTCTTTTTCTTTTGGAATGGGTAGATTGGCTTCCCCTGTTCAGCATGACAAGGTCTTCCGCTATTTTAAGCATTTGAAACGGAGACAAGGAAATAGGTGCCTGAGATTGGGTCATCGGTTTCTTGGGTGTGGTTCGTACCCTAGGCCTAAGAAACTCAGTAGTTTTCGAAAGAATTGTAGATGCCAAAGAAGTTGTCGGTTTGTGTCGAGAATAGTACAGTTTTGTACCTACCATAAATGTAGATGTTCGAGGATCCACATTGCTGCAGTCCTTACTATTGGGTAGTCCGCTGTCCAGTCGGCCCGAATACCAGAGTATATGGCTGACGTCGGTCAGGGCGCATTAGACTGACGTCAGTACGTCAGGGTACTAATGCGCATGACCGACGTCATATCCTCAGTCTTTTCTTGCCCCAGATGTTAGAAGACCCTAAAAAGACAAGGCCCAAAATACCTGCACCAAAAATATGTACAATATATACAAAAATATATATACAAAAATATCAACATATAACCTCACCTACACAACCACCCCTAAACACAGAGGGGAAGGAGGGAGGGTAAATTGGACTGCAGCAATGTGGATCCTCGAACATCTACATTTATGGTAGGTACAAAACTGTACTATGTTCTTCGCTCCACATTGCTGCAGTCCTTACTATTGGGTAGAATCCCAAAGCAGAGGTAAGGGAGGCTGGCAAATCATAAAGAAGTAGGAGCTGACAACATGCCTTGCAAAACAGCTGTGGCAAAACCAGCCCTAGACTTAGAGTAGATAGGAAGGTGATAATGCTTAGAGAAAGTATGCACTGAACTCCAAGTAGCTGCCTCCAAAATATCCTTAGTTGCCACCCCTTAGAAATGCTGTTGAAGTGGCAGTAGCCCTAGTGGAATGAGGCCTAATCCCAGCTGGAATCTCCTTGCCATGATGGGAATAACAAAATGCAATGCAAAACCCAATCCACCTAGAAATAGTTTGTTTTGACACAGGCTTGTCCTGCGAACTCAAAGCAAAAGAAACAAACAACTGCTGAGACTGCCTAAAATCCTTAGTCCTGCTTAAATAATAACGCAATTGCCTGTGTACATCTAAAGTGTGCAAAATCTTTTCCCCTTTATTTTGGGGGTCTGCATAAAAAGTAGGCAAATGAATAGTTTGGTTTAAAGCCACACTAGAAACCACCTTAGGCATAAAGGAAGGATTAGTACGTAATGATACCCTATCCTTATGGAAAATCAAAAAGGGCTCTACTGCCATAAGGGCCTGCAACTCAGACACCCTTCTTGCAGAAGTAATAGCCAACAGAAAAGCAGTCTTCCATGACAAGTATTTCAATTCAGCAGTAGCCCGAGGCTCAAAAGGTTGTAGAGTAAGTTTTCCAACACAAAATTGAGATCCCAAGCAGGAGTAGGAGCTCTACGTGGGGTCTTATATTCTTTGCCCCTCTAAGAAACTGCTTGAACAAAGGATGCGAAAACAATGGTGGGTCACAATCATAGTGAGCTGAAATTGCTGCAGCATGAATCTTAATGGAAGAGAAGGACAAACCTTTGTCCAGTAACTCAGTAAGATATTGAAGAGCCACACTCAAATTAGGCTCAGAAATCTCCAAATTCTTTGCTGTACTCCAAAATAAAAATCTCTTCCATTTTTCTGCGTACACTTTCCTTGTACTAGGTCTTCTAGCTTCCATAATCACATTTAAAACTTGTTGAGGAAGTTGAGACCTGCTGTGTTTCAACACAGAATATGCCAGGCTGTTAGATGAAGAGAGTGAAGCTTGACATTGAGCAGATGACCGTCCTTCTGAGATAACAGATGAGGAATCAAAGGTAAAGGCCATGGAGGCTTCCTTACCAGACTCCTTAGTAGTGGGTACCAGTGTTGCCGAGGCCAATCTGGAGCTATCAAAATCATCCTTGGCTTGTCTTGTCTGACTTTTAATAGCACCTTTGGAAGAAGAGGCAGAGGTGGAAAGGCATACACATGAAGGTTTTTCCAACTGAAAGACAGAGCATCCACTTTCCAAGCTGTGTGATGAAACCCCTTTGTGCAAAACTTTGGCAGCTGGTGGTTTAGTGGAGAAGCGAACAGATCTATGTCTGGAGTTCCCATGACACTGTCAATTTCTGAAACACATGAAGATCCAGTTTCCACTCGTGGGGATCCATGATTTGTCTGCTTAACACATCTGCTAAGGAGTTCTGTGCTCCTGGCAGAAACCTTGCCTGAAGAGTTAGTTGCAAGCTTAGCGCAGTCTCCCATAAAATCATTGCTTGACTGCATAGAGGATAAGAATGTGTTCCCCTTGCTTGTTGATGTACCACATGACAGTTGTGTTGTCTGTTAGAATCAACACCTGCCCTGGAAGAAGTAACTCCTTGAAAGCCATTAATGCAAACTGGACTGCTAACATCTCCTTCATGTTGATATGTAGATGCTGTAGTCTGGCAGGCCACTTGTCTTGTATCCACTTTCCATTTAGATGAGCTCCCCAAGCAATGTCCGAGGCATCTGTCGTTAAAATCTGACTCGCCTCTGGCCGGGTCACAGAGAGTCCCTTGTTTAGGTGACATTCCTGAGCCCACCACAAAAATTCTTTTTGAAGGCAAGGTATTATTTGAATGACAGTGTCCAAATCCTGGCAGTGCTGTGTCCATACATTTTTCAGATACCATTGTAGCTTCCTCATATGCAGTTTGGCATTGGGAAGCACCAGAATACAAGATGCCATGAACCCTAATGCTTGAAGGACTGTCCTTGCAGTCAGCACGGACTGATGAGATAGTTGATGGAAGTAAAATGATAGACACTTTTGTTTGTCCGGGGTTAAAAAGGCCATCTGGGCTGCTGTATTCAGTCTCACACCCAGAAAGCACATGTCTTGAGAGGGTACTAGACTGGACTTTATTTCGTTCACAGAATACCCTAGGCATCTTAGCACTGCTATAACATATTCCAGATACTGTAGAAGGTCTTCCTTTTCTTGAGCCAGAATCAGGCAGTCGTCCAAGTAAGGATAGATTTGAATTCCTTGTAGCCTGAAGTAAGCTATCACTGGAGCCAGAACCTTTGTGAATACTCTGGGCGCAGTAGATAAGCCAAAGGGCAATGCAGAGAACTGATAATGAGAATTTCCAGCTCGAAACCGCAGATACTTCCTGCAACTTAGCCTTATAGGCACATGAAGGTAAGCTTCCTTGAGATCTAAAGTTACCATCCAGTGATCTTTGCCCAGCAGAGGTAAAAGCTGTTGTAACGTCAACATCTTGAACTTGGGAATGTCCAGATAAGTGTTGAGGAGAGATAAATCCAAAATTGGTCTCCACGTGTTCCCCTTCTTTGGTACTAGGAACAGGCGAGAATAAAATCCTAGGCCCCTTTCTGATACAGGGACTGGCTGAATGGCCCCATCTGGAGTAACTGAGAAATTTGCTTGTGAGCCTCTTTTCTTTGTGGAGGAGGAACGTCTGGCATGCCTTTGAAAGGGGCAATGTATGGAAATAAAACCTGTAACCGTGGTGAATGATATCCAACACCCATCTGTCTTGAGTAATTAAATCCCAATTTTCTTTGAAAAGAGACAGTCTTCCTCCCAAAGGAGCTGCCAGACGAGAATCTACTGGCAGCTGAAAAGGCAGGTCATTGGGTCTGTTTACGAAAGGACTGACCCCTGCCCTCACCAGAAGTCTGAGCAGGTGAACTCCTGTTCTAGGCCTAAAAGAACCTTGAGCTCTGCCCCTACCACGTCTAGACCTACCCCTAGACTGGGAATCATAAGCAGGATATGTCCACCCCTTAGCAGGCCAATTTCTACTAAACTTGGTGGCTGCACCTGCAAAAATCTTTAACAGTTTGCATAGACTTAGCTTTGTCCTCCATTTTCTTTAAAACTGCTTCCACAGGCGAACCAAACAACACATCAGACTGTAAAGGAGCATCCAAAATCCTTGTCTTAACATGCTCAGCTAAATTCTGATCCCTCAACCAGGCATGCCTGCGAAGAACAGAACTAGTGGCAGCCACCCTCGAGGAGGCCTGTATAGCATCAAAACCACATTGCAAAGAATGCTTACCCACTTGTTCAGACACATGAACCAAATCCAGCAACTCTTTACACTCAATACCTTCCGCCAAAGCATCCACCTTAGATTTCAATTGTGAAAGGAGATAATTTTGATATTTTAGCATGTGAAACTGACAATTCAACGCTCTCATGGCTAGAGTGGAAGAAGTATACACTTTCTTTCCCCACCTATCCAAAGCCCTTGCCTCTTTATCAGTGGGAACAGGATTTTTAACCACAGAGGCCTTAACACCTTTAGGCCCCTGAGAAACAGTTTCTGGGTTCGCCCTAGGACTCTTAAACAAATACTTATGAACTTCGCGCACCCTATAGTACCTATCAGGTTTAACAGGCGCAGGAGGCAAAGAGTCAGGGGTTCAGGAGAGCCTCTGCAAAAACATCTTCCACCACATTCAACACAGGAGGTATAGCTAAGGGCCTATGCAGGGGTAAAAACAAGAATTCCCTAAGCCTTTTCCTGGAATCAGAGTAATCCTGGCCTTCCCATTTAAAGTGCTCCCTCATGGAATGCAGAGTCTCTGAAAATGAGAAATCCTCAGGAGGAGAAGCTGTAGGAGTGGAATCATCCACATCAGAATCAGAATAAGGAGGATACTCCTGCAAATCTTCCGCAGAAGACTCAGAAGCCTCTGAACACTGTTCAAAACTATCAAACTTCGGTTCCACCCTAGGCCTCTTATCAGGAGGGGGCATAGAACCTCTAAACATAGTAATCAAATCTTCTGCCATTTTAAGCATATGTTTCTTAGGTACAGAACCCGAAATGCTAGGAGAAGCCCCACTGAAGCTGAACTTGGCCTACCTCTCAAAGAAGTTTTGGCAACAGAAGGAGAGGCTCTAACTACCTTGGGAAGAGAGGGAAGAACAGTTACCTGAGAAGCCCCTCAGCCTGGCCTACCTCCTGAGAAGGCACATCCTGTAACAGTAAAGTTTCTGCCTGAGACTCCATAGAAACTCCTGGCAAAACCTCTGGCTCCACTGAGCCTTCTAAAGAACCGACGTCCGGGACTGCGGTTCATCAACCCTAGGCTTCGCTGTTTTGTCCTTGCGCTTCTTGACGGGCGCCGGAGCATCCGGCGGCATTTTATAATTGCAACGCTTCCCAAACACTAACCTGGCACAGTCTAACCTCCTCTTAATAGTGCGTTTGTTAAACCTAGCACAAGAGCGGCATCCAACAACGTCGTGCTCAGGCCCTAAACAAGGTATACACAAGGTATGGTAATCCCTATGAGGTATCTGTTTCCCACAAGAAATACAGTTATTCACTTTTTCTGACATCCGGTTAAATACTGAGGCAAGAAAAAACAAAATGTTCCCCAACGGGGTACTTAGCCAACTCTGATTCGGTCTGAAACTCCGGTTTCGGAAATATTTCAGAACGCCAACCTGCACTCGCAAAACTGCTTCTGCATCGGACCATGCGGCAAAAAAGACTGAGGATATGACGTCGGTCATGCGCATTAGTACCCTGACGTACTGACGTCAGTCTAATGCGCCCTGACCGACGTCAGCCATATACTCTGGTATTCGGGCCGACTGGACAGCGGACTACCCAATAGTAAGGACTGCAGCAATGTGGAACGAAGAACATCGGTAGTGCAAAGGACTTCCTCGGAAGCTGGTGCCTGCTCAGCAGCTCCGGACCTATCCAAGGGAGAGACGACCACAGGATCCTTGGTTGAAGAAGAGTTCTGCAGCATACCAGACTCCGAAAGGGTCTTGGTAGCGGCCTGCGAATCCACAGAAGTGGGCATCAGGGGCTGTGCAAGCACCTCACTGAGGAATGGAGGAGTGACGACTAGCTTAACGGAAGCATCGTCAGCAGGTTTGGACCTGTGAGGTCTGTCTCTGTCTTTATCTTTACGTTTTTTCGGAAGATCTGCTGTTGGATGGCTTACCGAAGCCATATCGGAATTCGAGGACTGTAAGTGAAAATATCTAGCTATAATAAGGGCCCGACGATGTATAGTTCTGGCGTTGAACAAAGCACAGAAGTGGCAGTGGGAGATGTTGTGGTCTGGGCCGAAGCAAATTAAGCAGTAAGAATGAAAGTCTCGGTGTGGTATTTGCTTTGCAAAGGCAAGACAATTGTTAACTTTTTCTGGCATCGGTTAGTGCAAGAAAAAAGTATATCCAATGGGGTATTTAGCTTTAGAAGACTTCAGCTTCAATTTGAAAGACTAAACTCAGGTATCGGCCAACCGGCACTCATGCAAAATGCTTCTGCTTCAGGCTCCGTGGCAAGGAAGACTGATGGAATGGCACTGGCTGCCTTACTTTATATTAATGATGACCTGATGTCAATCCTAAAGCAACAGCAACTGATGCAGAAATACTAAGCCTCTGGTATTCGGACCAGCCGAGGGCTACCCTGGCAAGGATAACCCAAATGTGATGACTGCAAAGTACAGTTTTGTACCTACCATAAATGTAGATGTCCGATAGGCATGCATCTGCAGTCCTTACAAATGGGTTGTCCTGTCATCAGGCAGCCCTTCGGTCGGCCGGATTCCAAAGTCTGGGTCTGGCCAGGGCTGATGTCGCACTTCACCCGACGTCATAGCTGCAGTTCTTCAGGTATAAAGGTATCAGCTGACGCCATTTTCCTCAGTGTTTCTTGCCCCAGATGCCAGGTGCCCTCTAGGAAGGCTAAATTTGGATAAATGCAAATGGTTCCAAACAGTAGAGAGCAAACAAAAAATAAGCATGTATGTACATATATACAAACAAATACACCATAATAGATTCCCCCAGCTAGCTACAAGATGGGCAAATACCCTAGGAGTACCACAGAGGGGAAGGAGGGTGGGTAATCCTGACTGCAGATGCATGCCTATCGGACATCTACATTTATGGTAGGTACAAAACTGTACTATGTCCTTCAAGGATGCATCTGCAGTCCTTACAAATGGGTAGAATACCATAGCCAAACTGGGGAGGAGGAGTAATAAGATTATGGTGTAGTTAAGATCCCTTGCAAAACAGCAGTGGCAAAACCTGCTCGGGATCTGGAGTATAAGGGTAAATTATAATGCTTGGCAAATGTATGCACGGAGCTCCAAGTAGCAGCCTCTAAAATGTCTTTGGTAGCCACTCCTCGTAAAAAGCTGTGGTAGTGGCTGTAGCCCTTGTAGAGTGAGGCCTGATGTTTTCTGGAGTTTTCTTCCCATGGTAGGAGTAACAAAATCTAATGCAATGTCCTATCCACTTAGAGATTGTCTGTTTTGAAATTGCTTTTCCTTCCATTCCTGTTGCATATGCTACCAGTAGCTGGTCAGTTTTTCTATTGCTCTTGGTCCTGTCCAGGTAGTAACGTAATTGTCTATGTACATCCAAGGTATGCAACAGTCTTTCTCCCCTGTTCTGTGGGTTGGGGAAGAATGTAAGCAGGTGGATAGCTCGATTTTAAGATACCCTGGAGACCACCTTTGGCATAAAAGTAGGATTAGTTCTCATGGACACTCTGTCTTGATGGAAGATCAGGAAGGGCTGTACTGCCATTAATGCCTGTAGTTCAGAAACCCTTCTTGCTGAAGTGATTGCAAGCAGGAAAGCAGTTTTCCATGATAAGTACTGTAATTCTGCTGTTACTGCTGGCTCGAAACGAGGGAGTGTCAACTTTTCTAGCACAAAGTTCCAGTCCCATGCTGGCAATGGTGGCTTCCTAGGTGGTTTTACATTTTTAATTCCTCTCAGAAACTGCCTGAGCAGAGGATGTGAGAAGACTGGAGGATCCAAGTTGTATTCTGCTGAAATAGCTGATGCATGAATCTTAATGGAAGAATAGGACAGGCCATTGTGGAAGAGCTCTGCCAAGTATTCCAGGATGTTAGCTATGTTTACAAGTGACACATTTTCTCCTTTTGCAGTACTCCAAATGAGATATCTTTTCCATTTTGCTGAATAACTTTTTCTTGTTGAGGGTCTGCGAGCCTCCAAGATAATGTCTTTAACCCTTTGAGATAAATCTGGGTTATTTGGTCTTATGCAATGTTCCAGGCAGCCAGCTGCAGTGTTTTCAGGTTTGGATGCAGGGTTTTGAAGTTGTTCTGTGTTAACAGTAAGGGAACTAGGGGCAGAGGCCATATTTGTTCCCGAGACATACTCCTCAGTAATGGGTACCAATGTTGCCTTGGCCAGTCTGGAGCTATCAGGATGATCCTTGGACGGTCTTCTTTGATCTTCAATAGCACGTTGTGCATCAAAGGAAGAGGTGGGAATGCATATGCTGTCCGGTTTTTCCAACTGAAAGATAGGGAGTCCACTTTCCAAGCAAGTGGGTGGTACGTCCTTGTGCAGAATTTTTTCAGTTGGTGATTGTGTGGGGATGCAAATAAGTCTATTTCTGGTAGTCCCCATTTCCCTGTAATGGTTTTGAAGATGTCCGGATGCAGCATCCATTCGTGGGCATCCGTGGTAGTTCTGCTTAGGATGTCTGCTAGTATATTTTCTTTTCCTGGCACAAAAATTGCTTGTAACTGAATGTTGAAGCTCAGGGCCACATTCCAGAGGTCCATTGCCATCCGGCATAGAGGGTATGAATGTGTGCCTCCCTGTTTGTTGATGTACCACATAACTGTGGTGTTGTCCGTCCTTATCAACAGTTGACCCTGTCGAAGAAATGGTCTGAATGTCTGACTTGCTAGTTTTACTGCCAGCATTTCCTTTTGATTTATGTGTAGGTGCAGCTGGTCTTGAGTCCATAAGCCTTGTATGCACTTGTCCAGCATGTGTGCCCCCCAACCGAGGTCTGAGGCGTCTGTTGTGATGGTCTGGCTTGGTTGAGTGCTGTGGAAGGGCAGTCCTTTGTTTGATTGACAGGCCTGAGCCCACCATTGGAATTCTTGATTCAGGCATGGAATTATTGGAATTTGGGTTTCTAGGCTGTGTTTGTGCTGAGACCATAAATTCCTTAGGTACCACTGTAACTTTCGCATATGTAGTCTGGCATGTGGAATCAATATTATGCAGGATGCCATGTAACCCAGGGCTTGCAGGACTTTTCTTGCTGTTAGCTGGTTCTGCTTTGTTAATGCCATGAAGTAGAGAGGGAGTTGCTCCTGTTTTTCTACTGTCAGGAATGCCATTTGTTTTGATGTGTCCAGATCTGCACCCAAGAAGGTTATCCTTTGGGATGGTATCAGCCTTGACTTTTTTATACTGACTGTGTATCCCAGGGCTTGTAGTAGATGAATGACCCTTTTCAAGTCTTTTGTTAATTTGTTTTTGTTGTCCGCTTGTAACAGGCAGTCGTCCAGGTAAGGGTAAATTTGAATTCCCTGAAGCCTGCAATGAGCAATTACTGATGCCAGGCATTTCGTGAATACTCTGGGCGCAGTAGATAAGCCAAAGGGCAATGCTGAGAATTGATAATGCTCTGATCCTGCAAGAAATCTGAGGTATCTTCTGCAATTTGGTCGTATGGGGGCATGCAGGTATGCCTCCTTGAGATCTAGAGTCACCAGCCAAGACTCCTTGCCCAGCATGGGAAGAAGTTGCTGTAGGGTCAGCATTTTGAATTTTGGAACAATGAGGTATGTGTTTAAAGCGGACAGGTCGAGAATAGGTCTCCATTGGTTTTCTTTTCTTGGTACCAGGAAGAGTCTGGAGTAAAATCCTTGCCCTTGTTCCATAGATGGTACCCTTTCTACAGCTCTCATCCTTAGTAAGTGAGTTATTTGTTGTAGAGCTTCTGTCTTCTGATTTGGAGGTAGGTTTGGCATTCCTCTCTTCCTTGGTAGAGTATGGAAGTGAAACCTGTAACCTTGGTCTATTGTCTGTAAAATCCATTTGTCTCCTGTGATGTAATGCCAGTTTACTGAAAATAAGGCTAGCTTCCCGCCTAAGGGTGCTTCTAGTTGTTCCCTGGTAGGCGGTGCCAGAGCCAAGTCACTGTGATTGTCCTGTGGAAGTGGTGGTGGCTGGATCTGTGGCTGTACCTCGCTGGTTGTTAGCCTGCCACTGACGTCCCCTGTAGGCACCTCTGGATTGACCCCTGCCTCTTGAGTGCCTATTCCTGCCTCTCGGAGCTCTGGAGGTGTCTGGAAAGGACCAATTCTTGGAAGGCGAGTTCCTGCTAAACCTTGGAGGCTGGACCTGCAAGAAATCCTTGACTGTCTGGACAGATTTTGCTTTCTCTTCCACCTTCTTCAGCACCTGCTGTGCAGGGGAGCCAAACAAATTGAGCTTATCCATGGGAGCATCTAGGAGCTTTGATTTAACATGGTCTGGTAAGGACTGCTCTTTTAACCATGCATGTCTTCTGATCACTGTACCAGTCATGGCTGATCTAAAGGAAGCCTCCAGTGCATCATAGCCGCATTTTAAGGAATGATTACTGACCTGCTGAATGTTATGTACCATTTCCTGTACAGATTTTTTGTCTAATGGTTCATCCGAGGACAGTTTTTTAGTTAACTGGTCTAACATAAAATCCTGATACTGAATCATGTGGAATTGACAGTTCAAGGCCCTAGCTGAAAGAGTAGCAGAAGTGTAAACTTTTTTACCCCATCTCTCTAAGGTCCTAGATTCCCTTTCAGAGGGGAGGGGGGTTTTTGGCAGAGGTAGCTGCTACAGCCTTGGGTCCCTGGGAGATAGTTTCGGGATCTGCAAAAGGGGCCTTATACAAATGATAATGTGTCCCCGGAACCCTGTAGTACCTATCGGGCTTAGCAGGGGCCGGAGGAAGAGAATCAGGAGCAGTACAAACATCATTAAATGCATCATCCACAACAGTAAGTACTGGAGGAATGGCTAAAGGCCTATGCTGTGGCAAATGCAAAAAGGTTATAAGCCTTTTCCTAGAGTCTGAAAAATCCTGGCCCTGCCATTGAAATTGTTCCCTCATAGCATGCAAGGTTTCCCCAAAAGAAAATTCCTCAGGCGGAGAGGCAGAAGGAATGGACTCTTCTGCATCAGAGTCCTCATAAGGAGAAAAAAGGGCCCTCTGGAGGGTTGGAATTATCTGATTCACCAGAGGAGTCATCTGAAGAAACTGGCTCAGGGGGCTCTACTCTAGGCCTCTTCTCTGGAGGTGGGTGAGAGGCCCTGTCTGGATGTGGTTGGGATCCCCGGATCAAAGAAATGAGATCCTCTGCTAGACTAAGCATTTGTGAACTAGAGCTAGGCCTGTGAGAGGGGGTCTTAGCAGGCACAGTTTTGGTAGATTTTGCTGCTTTAGCCCTGGCAAAGGCCTTAATCGACATGGATGCAGGTGGCCTAGCAGCTCCACGTGCAGTGGTAGAAATATCCAAAGGGATAGTATCAGATAAATCCTGTGAACCTGCAAGAGCGGGAGAGATTTCAGTAGCAGATTCAGCCAAGCTGGATGAGGCCTTGGTAGGAGGTAAGCTTTCGGCCGAAGGAAGAACCGTGGACTCTGTTTCAACCGAAACCGAGACACACGCGGTTGGCTTAACCGCGGTTTCGGCTGAAACCGCGGACCACGAGTGTCGGTCCTTTTCCTTGCGCTTTTTAGATATTTGCGTAGTCGGAGTATCCGACGGCATAATGTAAGCAAAAGCGGAGCCGAAAAACTCCTCAGCAAATTCCGACCGACGTCTAAGCGTCCGTCGGTTGAAAGAAGCACAGGCTAGACAAGCTGCTACGTCGTGGTCTGGGCCTAAGCAAGGTAAGCAGTAAGAGTGGAAATCTTTATGAGGTATTTGTTTCCCACAAGTTAAACAGTTATTCACTTTTTCTGACATCGGCTGAGGCAAGAAAGAGTCCCCAACGGGGTACTTGAATTTTTAGAAGTCTTCGGTAGTAGTAATCTCTGGTTCTGACCGACCGGCACTTGCGAACAGCTTCTGCTTCGGGCACCACGCGGCAAGAAAGACCGAGGAAAATAGCGTCGGCTGATACCTTTATACCCGAAGAACTGCAGCTATGACGTCGGGTGAAGTGCGACATCAGCTGAGGCCAGACCCAGACTTTGGAATCCGGCCGACCGAAGGGCTGCCTGACGACAGGACAACCCATTTGTAAGGACTGCAGATGCATCCTTGAAGGACATCAGTGAAATACAAACGACATCTGCTGCAGAGGCAGGCATGTATACGACAGGCTAGCGCTTCTCTTAAACAGGCTTCCCATCCACGTGAAGCAGAGTTTCTCTCCAGCCCAATTCAAGTGTAACTTGGACAACTGGATGGGGAATTAGAAATTCACTCCCAATTTAACTCCTATGTCTCTAATGGACACGGGCAGCCTGTAAATGGTTCATCGCCCAGGCGATTGCTTTTTTATTTTTTTTTTTATTTATGACATTTGTTTAGTGGGAAAGTCCACTGGGCTGAACAGAGCTCATTTTCAGTAGCGGTCCGGGGAGAAATGCTCCAAAACATTAAGTACATTCTTTTTTTTTTTTTTTTTACAGAGGTGGTTACCTGGAGGTAGACTACAGTATTTACAAGAATTATAACAATACAACCATTAGCAATAAAGAGACTGGAATACAAATAAATGTACTAATATAATAAATAAAGTTTCTCTAATACAGAGGTGGCTACCAGAAGGTAGACCACAAAGTTTTACAAGAATTATAACAATACAACCACTGGCAAAAGTAGACTGGAATACAAAGACAAATAGAGTGATATAACTTGCAAAACTACAAAATGTATGAATAAAATTGAGTAGATGACGGGAACAGGTGATTTTGGTGGCTGTAAAGTTACAAAAAAATAGTAGTACAGGGTCTGAGTATGAGGGAGAGAGGGGTTAGGTGACAGCATTAGACAAGGTGGAACAGTTGCAGATCCATTTGAGAAGCTGTTTTTGGAGGGCAGTTTTGAATTTGATGGGATGTTGCTCAGAGCGTACAGAAGAGGGGATGTCATTCCAATGTCTGGCCATAGTCCAGGAGTATAACAGTTTACCTGCTGGTAGGTTAGGTTTGTGGACTTGTAATAGGTTTTGGTTTTTGGAGCGTAGTGACCTGTATGGGGGAGTATGGGGAAAATAAGTAGCCGAGTGCAGGGCAGTCTTGTGGTTTATAAATTATTTTGTGAGAGGTAGTTAGTTGAAGGTGTAGTAGGAAGAGGGGAATTCAGCCAGTGGAGATAATTTAAGGCTATACAGTGATGGGTAGAATGATGGGAGTTAGAAGCAAATTTGGCAATTTTATTGTAACAAGATTCTAATTTTAGCTTTTGAGTGGACTGCAGATTAGTTAAAAAATGTAAATCTAAATACTCCCAAAGCCCTGCTTACACTACCAAGGGTACCAGAACTTGTCAGAGATTTGGGACGCATGGCTAGGCTTAAAAAGGCCCCGGTGATCATTAGACTAGTCCATGCCTATGAAACTCACTTGGGCATTACACTACTACATGCCTATGAACCTCACTTGGGCATTACACTACTACACACCTATGAACCTCACTTGGGCATTACAGTACTACACGCCTATGAACCTCACTTGGGCATTACACTACTACATGCCTATGACCCTCACTTGGGCACTGCAGATAAGCTTACAAAAGCAGATAAAACCCATAAGTCACCCACTAGATAACCATCTCGCTCACTCTGCCCTTTCTTGACAGAGAACTGCTACCGTAGATGTACAACTAATCACTCTTACAGTATTACATCCACCCTTGTTTTTTGGGACAAGGCAGATACTTATCCTTTTCCATATTTTTATTTTTTTTTATTTTGACTTGAATATATGCACACAGCTGCCTTAATTTCTGCTTCAGTTCTTTAGCCTGAGACAAGAAGATTCTGAGGTAATTTGTGCCTGTAAGTCCCTTATGTGTTTCTTGCTTCCTTCGAGTTAAAGTCATACGTCAGACATACAGTGCAACAGGAGGATGCCCAGGCTTTGGTATGCTGGCTGGATGTATTGCTATCCTTGGCAGCATATCCTATCTGGTGGTAATACTGCAACAGTGATTCAAGGAAGTACAAAGCTGTACTGTTCCTCTTTCTGGCCTTGTGCCATGATCTTTTTAAATGCCAGTGCAAAGATTTTTAAAATTCATAAGTACTAGAAATATTTAAAATTTTCAGACACCCTCATGGTATAAAATAAACTGCATTACATTAATGCTAAAAGCTACAGCAATTTATGACAACCATGAAGTGATACTCACTTAACCGTATTTGTGGGGTCACGGAGCTTGACTAAAAACCAAGTAGTATTAGCAGTAATGGGCATATAAAAAAGGTTAAAATAAGATAATAAGCAAAGTGACTTTGGAAAGTGGCAACAACGGATTTGGATAAGATATAAGCATTAAAGATATTTATGAAATCTCTATAGTTCAGTGTTGCTCAAGCTTCTTCTGGACCGCCTAAGGAAAGCCTTTGGACTAGCTTAAGGAAGGAAATAAATTTATATGGGATAGTAAACAATCAAGAAATGAACAGAAAAAACAATACTACTAGTTGGTCATAGAGGGCCAGGGTTACCCGATTTACATACTTATTTACAAGACCAAACAGGTGAGGATCTCACCAAGGCGACACTGATATACAGACTGTAATTTAAGTGCCCAATCTTAGTAGACACACTGGTGCTAGGACTGGAAAAAATGACAGAGCAGAATCCTCAAAATACGGAAACATTCCTACAATGAGGCTTGGCCAGGCCCAGGGGGAGGATGCCCCCCTGTTGTAGTAGTCCACAAAAACTGAAATCACAAAAACTCACAGGCCAAAGAAGAGCCATAAAGATGATAAAGTGGACTACTGAGGATAAGAAAGAAACTCTGTATTGTTAGTATTATGCAAAAAGTTCAGAACTTCCAGACACAAGATAAATACGATTAAGAAAGAAATTAGACGAAAGAAAAATACTTCTACAAGAAAAACTGTCAGAAGCTTCAAATAAAAATTTGTATTCATTAATACAACAGATACGTGAAAAACAGTATACAGATCAAGAAACATTGATCTGCTTGGAAAAAGAAGTATCTGAAGAAGTGTGAAAATATAAACAACAAAATCTAAAAAAAAGAAATATGGACGTGGGAAAGAGAGAGATTTGACATGGTGCAATATTTATGCAAATGAGAAAGCCAAATTAATCAATATAAAGAAAGCAGTCCCAAGAATATTCAAAGAGAAATACAGGCAAAGGCATCCCGATATAGAAAAGTTCACAATAAAGAAAGTATCACAGAGGGAATGTAGAAAAGATTAGGAATGGAGTGCCTGTGAAGTGAAGGATTTGATGTAGAAGGTCTAACACAGGTTACATCACAGAAAGATGAAGCAAGTCCACAAAGTAAAGAGAAGCAGGAAACTCAGGAGACATCTGAAGAAGAAATATGGACATGGGAAAGAAAGAAAGATTTAATATGATGTAATATTTATGCAAAGAAAGCAAAACTGACCAATACAAAAACAGCAGCACCAAAAATATTTGGAGAGAAATACAGGCAAAGGAATCCGAACATGGAAAACTTTACAATACAAAAAAAAAAAAAAAAAAGAAGAAGACAGAGAAAAAGTAGAAAAGGGGATTAGTAATAGAGAAATTAAAGAAACGAACAAAAAACCAAGCAGTTGAACACTCCCAAGGTCGATTTATTCACCAACAATAGCGTAAGCGAAGTACAAAACCAAGCTTTCGGTGAGCTCAGTGTCTCACCTTCATCAGACAACATTTACAAGCCAGCCATCTTAGTTTATATACTAAACAATTAATTGGTTAATTACATTCAATTATCAAAAACCTATTTAATTAAAAGGTATATATGTATATATATGTATATACATATATCTAATATTTTAAAACCTCATCTTAAAAAATCATCAAAAAAATCATACGCTATTGTTGGTGAATAAATCGATCTTGGGAGTGTTCAACTGCTTGGTTTTTTGTTCGTTTCTCTATAGTTTGTGACTTAGTGGCACGTTTTGGAACAGAGAAATTAAAGAAATAGGAGTACCTGTGACGTGAAGGATTCAGTGCAGAAAATCTAATTTAGAAAGCAACACAACAGGACAGAGTAATGGATATTCAAATTAAAAGGAAACCAGTGGAATGGGAAGCAATTGGTCAGCTGCCATATGAAGATATTTTGCAGCCTTCCACAGGAAACCGGTACGAATGTTCACTTGAAGCTGGATAGTAAGGGAAGGAACAGGAAACTGGAAATTTCAATGCTGAGGAGTGATAAGTCAGTAAGTTCCCATATGACAGAGCAACGGGCACAAGATGAACCTGAAGAGAATGTGCCACAGAAAGATGCTACAGAACTTTCTACAGAATGCCCGCAGGAAATGGAAAATAAAAAATGTGCCATCAGTTTAGAAGAAAATGAGCTAAGAGAAGAGTTGCTTGATTTAATACAGACAGATAGACATATTAAGATCAATGAAAGACATACTAAGATCAATGAAAGAAATAGACTGCAGGTCAATAAAACCCAAAAATCAGAAGTTTGATAAAACAAATGAACACAGTAATTAGGACTGTCACAGAAATCCATGCGATATAGCAGAAGTAAACAGGATATACTACTGTACAGCTAAACTAATAACTGATGAAGTCCTACTGCAAGAACACAGGGTAGTGAGGGAAAGGAAGGGGAAAAATCGAATACCATCATAGAAGTATCAAATAGAGAAAATGCAGTTAAGACAAGAAGTGTCACTGTTAGAAGAATACAGAAGAGGGAAAAGACCAACAAAAATACTAAGATAGATGGACATAATAAAAGCAATAAGCAGTATTAGAACAGACCAGGATCCATCACGCACAATTGCAAATAAGCTAAAAATCTCAGCACAAGAAGAAGAACTTAGAAGATACACAGATAAATATAAAGGAAAAGTACAAAATAAGCAATTTACTGATGACCCAAAAAAGTTCTATAGAGAGTTGGGAAATAAGGTAAAAGAAATTGAAAGACCACCAAAAAAGGAAAAAATAGAAACATTTTGGAGAAGTATCCATGAAGATCCTGTCGAACATAAAGATGCTAAATGGACAGAAGTAGTAAATGAAAGAATAAGAAGTTTAAAGGTACAGGATATGAAATGGGATGAAGTAACAGCCAGAGAGATAGAAACAAAGTTAAGAAAAGCCTCCAATTGAAAAACCTCAGGCTCAGATGCACTACCTAACTTTTGGTTAAAAGTATTAACATTTTTGCATGAAGACTTAGCTATGAGTAACAACTATTTATATGCGCACCCCAAACAAACACCAACCTGGCTAACAATAGGAAAAACAATGCTACTACTTAGTAAACCTGCAAGCTACCCTAAAAACTACAGATCAATAGTTCGCCTTCTGACATATAAACTATACACTGGAACGTATAGTCATTTAGAAGAAAACTCAATTATGGCAGTAGAACAAAAGGGCATACAAGGAAGTCACAGGGAACAAATGATCATTTACTGTTAAAGTCATAGTGGAGAACTTTTAAACGGGGAAGAATCTAAGTATGGCATGGCTTGACTATTAAAAAAAATATCTGGCAGTATCCCACATTCATGGATAAGAGTGTGCTTAAAAATGTATAAGATACACCCTACATTCATCGGCTACATTATAGTAACCATAAAACAGTGGCAGACTACTTTGCAATTAAGCCATGATGGAGGACAAATTATTATCCCAGGGATAAAAATTCAAAGGGGGATATTCTAAGCTGACTCTGTCAACGCTGCTACTCTGCCTTGCCATTTACCCATTAAGCTGTTTAGGTACAGCTTAGGCCATGGCTACAATTTGGCTCCTAGAAAACAACTAAGTGTAAAGACTTCTCTTCTCCTTGTCGATGATTTAAAACTGTATAGCTCATCAGATGAGGAACTGAAAGCACAACTGCAAGTTGTCAAAACTTTTTCAGATGCTATAAGAATGTCATTTGGTCTTGATAAATGTGCAAAAGCAACTTTTAAAGCTGGAAAACTGCAGCAGCACCAAGAAAACATCAGTTTGGAACAAGAATGTGACATAAATGAACATGAGCGAGAGGGAGTGTATAAATATTTAGGAACTGATAGAGGATCATCAATAAAACATGAACAAATGTGAATAAAACTTAGTAAGTAATACTTTAGAAGACTTCATGTCCTAACTTACAGTTATGGAGTGATTGACTGGCCCCAAAACATGTTGGACAGATTAGATAGGAAAACAAGAAGGATGCTTCATGCTCATCAAATGATTTATAAAATCAGTACATACCAAGATCATATACTCCCTGTTCAGAAGAAGGGATAGGTCTCCTTGAAACTGATTACATACCTACTGACCTCACAAGACCCAAACATAGCGAAAGTTTTGAAATACGAAGAAAATAAATCTAAGATGACTTCTCTGCTTAAAGTAGCAGAAGCATATCAGCGTCAAGCAAGAACAGAAATCAAACAAGAAGATAAAAATCAGGCAACTGATTGTGACAAAAAACAAAAGAAAGACTGCAAGATGAGAAGGCAAGAAATGTAGAAAATGCATAAATATAGCTGCAAGTACAGAAAACTTCTGGAAGAACCTCATGTTAATCAGGAACGAATGCAGGAATGGTTATGGAGAGGCAAATTCAAACCAAGAGGTGAAAGGTTAATATTGGTGGCCCAAAATAGTGGGTTACATGTACGCTGGTTTACAAAGTCCATTGAAGATGTGGGAGAAAGACAAATGTAGGTTTTGTAAAAAAAACAAATTGGAAACAGCTGCATACCCGGTTGCTGATTGTGACATACTAATGGCAGGAGGACAGTATACTGAAAGGCATAATAACATGGCAAGACTGTGCAAACATTATGGTACTGAAGTGGCTGAAAAACACTGGAAACATGAGCCAGAAAGCATCACAGAAAATTAAGTCTACATCACATGGGCTCACCCATTACCAACAGTTCAAAAGATAGATGCCATAAAACTGGATATAGTGGTCCATGAAAAGAAGAGAAAAGTAGCATTGATCATTGAAATCACCACACTCAGTGGTTACAGTGTGTTGCATACAGAGACACACAAAGTAATAAAATGTCAGAAATTGCAGGGAGAAACGAGATCAATGTAGAAGAAAGATACCCAGACTGTTTCAATAGTAGTAGGAGCAATGGGTCTTATAAAAAAATAATCTACAATCGTATTTAGACATGATACCAATACATGTAACCCCATATGAATTGCAGGAGGAGTCACTACTGAGCACATTGCATGTGCCGAGAAGAGCATTTCTGGCTAACATCAAAGACTGAAACCATACTAACTTCATGAACTTTAATTGTACCTTGACTTAGGAATGGGGTCCATTCCCATCATGGTATTACAAACCCAAAAGAGACTGAGAAATTTAAAAAACACTAAGGATAATATACCTCACAGTGTGTGTGTGTGTGTGTGTGTGTGTGTGTGTGTGTGTGTGTGTGTGTGTGTGTGTGTGTGTGTGGCACAAGGCAAAGTGGAAGGACATGAATTTAATGCAAGGCAAACTTCCAAAAGACACAAGATTGATATTATGGTGACAGTTTAAGAAGATCAGAACACAGTCTCAAACTACTCACTTAAAATAGCAAGATTAAATGAACACAAACTGGGGGTGGGGGTGTTAAGACAAACAATGACAAAATATATAGCTGCAATTGATATGAAAGTGGGAGAAATAGGAATTAGGTGAAGAAAAGGAAAATATGAAACCTACACTTTGGGAGCAAACAGAATGGGAATGCGCATTATAAAGTATAATTGGGCAAAGGAAAAGTTTAATCTTCAAAGACATTTATTACACCATCAGAGAATATTAGCAGTCAAAAGTGCTTAAAGGCAAATCAACAGGTATCTCTAAGTATGTCAGTTTTTTTAATATACAA
The DNA here is from genome assembly GCF_019279795.1 of Protopterus annectens. NCBI lineage: Eukaryota > Metazoa > Chordata > Ceratodontiformes > Protopteridae > Protopterus > Protopterus annectens. The sequence continues at coordinate 1,957,535,925 of NC_056739.1, forward strand.
TTAAGAACAGAACTAAATGGAACCAAGAAATTTGGATATTACTACTCAACAACAAAGGATGCTCTGAATAACAAAAACAAAAATCGATTACAAGAGAGACTAGATAATTAAGATTCAATAAAAGAAAAAAAGATCCAAGATATGTTGTGAAGTCCAAAAGATTATGAATATCAAGTTGCTAGTGGTTACAGGGAGTATTTTTATACAAGTGATCATCTCCTTTCGGCTGTTCCTGTTAGGGGTCGCCACAGCGGATCATCTGTTTCCATTTCTTCCTGTCCTCTGCTTCTTGCTCTGTCACACCAACCACCTGCATGTCCTCTCTCACCACATCCATAAACCTTATCTTAGGCCTTCCTCTTTTCCTGTTACCTGGTAGCTTCATCCTTAGCATCTTTTTCCCAATATACTCAGCATCCCTCCTCAGCACATGTCCAAACCAGCGTAATCTTGCTTCTCTGGCTTTGTCTCCAAACCTTCCAACCTGGGCCGACCCTCTAATATACTTATTCCTAATCCTGTTCACCCTCATCACACCCAGTGTAAATCTTAACATCTTTAACTCTGCCACATCCAGATCTAACTCCTGCCTTTTTGTCAATGCCACTGTCTCCAACCCATATAACATAGCTGGTCTCACTACCCTCTTGTAGACCGTCCCTTTCACTCTCACTGGTTCTTGTCAGTCACAAATTACTCCTGTGACACTTCTCCACCCACTCCATCCTGTCTGTACTCTCTTCTTTACCTCTCTTCCACACTCACCATTACTCTGAACTATTGATCCCAACTATTTAAACTCATCCACCTTCGCCACCTCTACTCCGTGCATCTTCACCATTCCTCTATGCGCGCTCTCATTCACACACATATATTGTCTTGGTCCTGCTGACCTTCATTCTTCTTCTCTCTAGAGCATATCTCCATCTCTCCAGGGTCTTCTCCACCTGTTCCCTACTCTCACTACAGATCACAATGTCATCTGCAAACATCATAGTCCACGGGGACTCCTGTCTGATCTCGTCTGTCAACCTGTCCATCACCATTGCAAATAAGAAAGGGCTCAGAGCTGATCTTTGATGTAATCCCACCTCCACCTTAAACGCATCTGTCACTCCCACCACAGACCTCACAGCTGTCACACTACCCTCGTACATATCCTGTACCACTCTTATATACTTCTCTGACACTCCCAACATCCTCATACAATACCACAACTCCTCTCTAGGCACCCTGTCATATTCTTTCGCTAAGTCTACAAAAACACAATGCAACTCCTTCTGACCTTCTCTGTACTTCTCCATCAACACTCTCAGAGCAAACATCACATCTGTAGTGCTCTTTCCCAGCATGAAACCATACTGCTGACCACTAATCATCATGTCCCTTCTTAACCTAGCTTCCACTACTCTTTCCCATAACTTCATGCTGTGACTGATCAATTTAATCCCTCTGTAGTTACTGCAACTCTGCACATCACCCTTATTCTTAAAAATTGGTACCAAAGCACTTTTTCTCCATTCCTCAGACATTCTCTCACTTTCCAAAATTTCATTAAACAGTCTGGTTAAAAACTCCACTGCCATTTCACCTAAACACCTCCATGCTTCCACAGGTATGTCATCTGGACCAGCAGCCTTTCCATTCTTCATCCTCTTCATAGCTATCCTTACTTCTTTCCTTGCTAATCCAGTGCACTTCATGATTCACTATCCCCACATCATCCAACCTTCTCTCCCTCTCATTCTCTTCATTTATCAACTTCTCAAAGTACTCTTTCCATCTGCTCAACACACTCTCCTCGCTTGTTAGTATGTTTCCCTCATTATCCTTTATCACCTTTACCTGCTGCACATCTTTCCTAGCTCGGTTCCTCTGTCTAGCCAATCGGTACAGGTCCTTTTCTCCCTCCTTAGTGTCCAACCTTTCATAAAACTCTTCATATGCCTTAGCTTTCGCCACCTCTCTCTTTGCCATGCACCTCATCTTCTTATACTCCTGTCTACTTTCTTCATCTCTCTGACAATCCCACTTCTTCTTTGCCAACCTCTTTCTCTGTATACAAGTAAACTTTAAAAAATGTTTTGTCAAGCTAATGAGAGTAGTTGGAAATGTATGGAAAGTCAAAGAGGTAGCTGGAAGCACATCTATTGGTCATGTCCAAAATTACACAACAGCAAACATTTCAAGTTATGCTAACTCAGATATTTTATGAAAGAATAGTGGTGTAAAATATTACCATAACCATACAGGTCTTCCTCTTCTATGTTGCAATATTCTTTACATGTGGGAAGTCTTCCGCCCAATGACTCTACATCTGGCCAGTAAACAACAGCTTTTACCTACTGCAAGTATGTGGGACGTCACACACACACTGACGTCAGCCATAAAATGACATGCTCATGTACAATCCTCAGAACTGAGATGCCACAGAAGGAACACCAGAACTAAACAACAATAAGAAGCTATCCAAGGAAGGAACAAGAAGATGGGGGGGGGGGGGGCAGAATACTGCAACACAGAAGAGAAGGACATCTATGGTTATGGTAAGATTTTGCACAACTATTCTATGTCCTTCTATTCAATGTTGCAGTATTCTTTACATGTGGGAGAATACCAAAACTTAGTAGGAACCCTGGGCGGAGGAAGGAGCAGAGGAACTTTGCAATGAAGAATTTTCAACAAAGCCATGGAAAATGGCTCTAGCAAACCTTTCACTTGATCTAGAAATGGTGTCCAGCTTGTAATGTTTGGTGAAAGTGTGCACAGAAGACCATGTAGCAGTCTCCAGAATAAAATTAGTACCTAGGCCTTTAAAGAATGCCCCTGAGGAAACCACAGATCTAGTAGAATGAGGCCTAACAGGCTCAGCAAGAGACTTACCATGGAAATCACAGCAAAACATAACAGCCTTGGAGAGCCAAGAAGACATTTTATGTTTAGAGACAGGCAATCCCAGAGACCTGGGATGGAAAGAAACAAAGAGCTGATCAGACGTCATGATAAGACAACTTAGATTCTACTTAAATAACACTAAGGCTATGTATATCCAAGGTACGCAAGATCCTTTCACTAGAGGACTGAGAAGAAAGGAAGAAGGTGGGCAACTCAGTAGATTAACACACACCTCATTCACCAACTCAGGCATAAAAGAAGGACTGGTATGCAATGAAACCCTACCCATGTGGAAAACCAAGAAAGGTAGGGAAGCCGAAGCCTGAATCTCAGAAACCCTCCTTGCAGATGTCATGGCTAACAGAAGCACTGTCTTCCAAGTACAAAACTTTAAAGAAGCTGAGGCTGCAGGTTCAAAAGCAGCCATAGTAAGCTTCTCTAACAAAGTTTAAATCCCAAGGAAGTGAAACTGTTATCTTGGGAAGTTTAATATGTAGGGCGCCTTTAAGAAAATGTTTTACCTCCAATCTGGACTCTAAAGTTGGAGATAATGGCAGACATGCAGAAATAGCAGACAAGTGAACATTCCCTGATGAGGAAGACAAACCACTGTTAAGTAATTCACACAAGAAACAAAGAACTACTGGAATATCCACTGAAAATGGATCCAGATTTCTTGAAAGACACTAGATGGATTACCTCTTCTATTTGGATAAGCAAAGTTTTCTACTATTGGCTTTCCTGGTCTCCTGCAGAACCCTAGGACATCCTGTGAAAAAGGTGCCTGAAAGGCATCAAAAGTTGATCACCCAAAGGGTCAGTTATAAGGTTGATGAATGTGGAAGAAACAGAGATCCCTTATCTTGTGTGAGCAGGTCCACTCTGTGAGGTGACTTACGATGATTGCCCTTGGTTAAATGCAGAGGAGGAGGGAACCAATGCTGTCTTGGTCAAAAAGGAGTCACCAGCAAGATTTTTGGTTTATCCTGCTGAATCTTCAAACAGAACTTTTTGAATGAGAGGAAAGGGGGGAATGCATAAAGAAACATCCCCTTCCATGAAAAAGATAGGGCATCCACCTTCCAAGTCAGTGGATGTGGGAGTCTGGCACAAAACAGAGGAACCTGTCTGTTCAGATGGGACTGGTGGACCAAGTCCAGAAACAGATCCCTTTGAAGCATCCATTAGTGGGAATGAGTCATGGACATGCTTAAGGTGTCTGCCACAATGTTTTGAGCAGATGGAATGGAGTCGCCTTGTACTGAATTGCCATTTCCCATACCCTGAGAGCTAAACTGCAAAGAAGTTAAAACTTCACCACCCCCCCCCATTTGTTTATATGCCAGAGAAAAGTGGTGTTGTCTGTAAATACTTTCATAGGGCCTGCTTGAAAGAGAGGATGAAAACCTGTAGGGCCAGAATCAGAGGCCTCATTTGCTTGATGCTGATATGTTCTCTCCTTTGAGATGGAAACCAAAGGCCTTGAACCCTCCTCAAAGGAAATGTTCCCCATGGTGTCTCTGAGGCGTCAGTAAACAGATGTTGATATGTCTGGGGCAGAAGAGGAGGAATTACATGATTCAGAGTAAGCCGTTGAATCCACCAAAGATCATCTGTTTCAGGCAGGGGAGGAGAGGAATCACACTCTACAGAGGGTGAGCATGTTGTGTCTAAACTGATTTTAGGAACCACTGAAATGTCTTCATGCGGAGTTTTGTAAAAGGCAGCATGGAAACTGTGGAAGCCATGAACCCAAGAAGTCTGAGAAAAGTACAGTTTTGTACCTACCATAAATGTAGATGTTCGAGTGCTCATACAGCTGCAGTCATAAAAGATGGGTTATCCTGCCGTCAGGCGGGTCCTCGGTCGGCCGAATTCCAAAGTCTAGGTCCGGCGTCGGTTGTCGTCGCTTCCTCCCTGACGTCAGTGCGGCAGGGGTATAAAAGAGGCAGCAGACGCCATTTTCTTCAGTCTTTCTTGCCCCAGATGTCAGGTGCCCCCAGAAGGAAGGCAAACATAATGTTATGCAAAAATGCAATGCTGATAAATCAAAAACAGTAGTTGCAAGCAAATACACCATAAAAGAATACCACAAAAAGGTTATATGAAAAGTGTTTGTCATAAGGCCTGTCCTAAGAGGGAATGGAGGGAGGGAGAGAAACCTGGACTGCAGCTGTATGAGCACTCGAACATCTACATTTATGGTAGGTACAAAACTGTACTATGTTCATCGTGCATACAGCTGCAGTTATAACAGATGAGTAGAATCCCAAAGCTAAGTAAGGGTGGTAGGCACTAAGTGGAACTAGGAGGGGCTAGGATGCCCTGCAGGACTGCTGTGGCAAAGCCCGCTCTAGATTTAGAGTATACTGGGTGGTGATAGTGCTTGGAGAAAGTGTGCACTGAACTCCAGGTGGCTGCTTCCAAAATGTCCTTGGTAGGGACCCCCCTGAGGAAGGCTGCAGAGGTAGCTGTGGCTCTGGTGGAGTGGAATCTGATGCATGCAGGCACAGTTTTTCCATGAAATGAGTAACAAAAGCGTATGCAGTGGGCTATCCATTTTGAAATTGTCTGTTTGGAAATGGCCTTTCCTTGAGCACCTGCAGCATAGGACACAAAGAGTTGCTCAGATTTCCTGAATGGCTTTGTCCTGTCCAAATAATAACGAAGTTGTCTGTGAATGTCCAAGGAATGTAGTAGTCTTTCCCCTTTGTTTTGTGGATTAGGATAAAAGGTAGGTAAATGGATAGTCTGATTCAAAGCTACACTGGATACTACCTTTGGCATAAAGGTAGGGTTGGCTCGTAAGGAAACTCTGTCCTGATGGAAAATGAGGAATGGTTGCACAGCCATGAGGGCCTGTAGCTCCGAAACCCTGCGAGCTGAGGTGATAGCCAGAAGAAAGGCTGTTTTCCATGACAAGTACTGTAACTCTGATGAAGAAGCTGGCTCGAAGGGAGGAAGGGTCAGCTTTTCCAATACGAAGTTGAGGTCCCAAGCAGGGACTGGTGGTTTCCTTGGGGGGGTTTATATTCTTTGCCCCTCTGAGGAACTGCCTTAAGAGAGGATGAGAGAATAAAGGAGGATCTGTGTTGTATTGTGCAGAAATGGCTGAAGCGTGGATCTTGATGGAGGAGAAGGAAAGTCCATTGTTTAACATCTCAGCTAGGTACTGTAAAATTTGAGGTATATTTATTACCCAAGGATACTGTCCCTTCTTTTGATTCCAGGCACAAAATCGTTTCCATTTGGCGGAGTAGGCCTTTCTAGTAGAAGGTCTTCTGGCCTCCAAGATGACATCCTGTACCTCCTTGGAGAGGAGAAACTGTTGGGAAATCAAGGAATTCTCCATGCAGCTATATTTAGAGTTTTGAGATGGCTGTGAAGAGTTTTGCAGTTGTGCTGGGACAACAGAAGAGGGACTAGAGGTAGGATCCATGGTGGGGAATGTGTCAGGCTCTTCAGGAGCGGATACCAGTGTTGTCTTGGCCAGTCTGGAGCAATAAGAATCATTTTCGGCCTCTCTGCTCTGGCTTTTAATAGAACTTTGGGCAGCAGAGGAAGAGGCAGGAAAGCATAGACTGTCAATGTTGTCCAATTGAAGGAAAGTGCGTCCACTTTCCAGGCCTGTAGATGACAGGTCCTTGAACAAATTTTTTTCAACTGGCAATTTCTATGGGTAGCAAAGAGATCTATGTCTGATTGTCCCCATGCCTTAGTTATCTTTGTGAAAACTTGAGGATGCAACTTCCATTCGTGTGGATCTGTCATATTTCTGCTTAGGTTGTCTGCCAGTGTGTTTTCCTTCCCTGGCAGGAATTGTGCCTGTAGTTGAATTTGCAATTCCAGTGCTGTGTTCCATAGGGTCATGGCTTGCCTGCACAGGGGGTATATGAATGAGTTCCCCCCTGTTTGTTTATGTACCACATCACTGTGGTGTTGTCTGTCCTTATCAATAGCTGGCCTGGATGCAGTAGGTCTTTGAAGGTCATAATAGCCTTTTGCACAGCTAGCATTTCCTTTTGGTTGATGTGAAGGTGCTTCTCTTTTCGTGTCCATTTTCCCTGAATGCACTGATCTGTCATGTGTGCTCCCCAGGCGTAGTCTGAGGCGTCTGTTGTGATGATTTGAGTTGCTTGAGGTACACAGAAAGGAAGACCTGTGTTTCTTTGGCAATCTTGAGCCCACCACATAAATTTCTTTTGAAGGCATGGAATGAGTGGTATAATTGCTTCCAAGCTGTGGCTGTGTTGAGACCATAAGTTTTTTAGGTACCATTGAAGTTTCCTCATATGCAGCTTTGCACATGGGAATGACAGTTTCCCTTGCTTGTCTGGCGTGAGGTAGGCCATCTGGGTGGTTGTATCCAAGCTGGCACCCAGGAAAATTATTTGTTGAGAGGGTATTAGTTTTGATTTCTTTTTGTTGACTGTGTATCCCAGGAAGTTCAACAGTTTTATTACAAACGCCAGGTGCTGCAGTAGTATGTCCTTGCTGTCCGCTTGGATCAGGCAGTTGTCCAGATATGGGTAGATTTGTATCCCTTGTAGTCTGCAGAAGGTGATTACTGATGCCAGGCATTTCGTAAACACTCTGAGCGCAGTAGATAAGCCAAAGGGCAATGCAGAGAATTGGTAATGGGTTGAACCTGCAAGAAATCTGATGTATCTTCTGCAATCTTGTCTGATAGGGACATGCAGGTATGCCTCCTTGAGGTCCAATGTTACCAGCCAACACTCCTTGCCCAGCATGGGAAGAAGCTGCTGTAATGTGAGCATCTTGAATTTTGGCACCTGTAGATATGTGTTTAGGATGGATAGGTCTAAGATAGGTCTCCAATCTTTGTCTTTCCTTCGTACCAGGAATAGTCTGGAATAAAATCCTTGACCTTGTTCTTTTGCAGGTACCTCTTGAATTGCTTTCATGTCCATGAGAGCTGAAATTTGTCTTTGTGCCTCTGCCCTTTGATTTTGTGGCAGGTTTGACATGCCTCTCATTTTTGGAAGGGTGTGAAAGTGGAATCTGTAGCCTCTGTCTATAATGTCCAGAATCCATTTGTCTTTTGTAACAGTATGCCAATTTTTTGAGAATAATGTCAGTTTTCCACCCAAAGGTGCTGCCATTAAAGCTTTGCTTGGCAGGTATAGGGGGAAGTCATTGTGTCTGTTTTCTAAAAGACTGTGATCTATCTTCTCCACCTCTTGGGGTTGGTGCTTAAGAAGGGGAGTGGTGGGACTCGAACCGTGAATGCCTCCTCTTTGTGAATACGCTCTACCATTATGCCATCTCTGGAATCTCTCTCTGACAGTAATGGGTTTTTAACAGTAGAGGCCTTGATTCCCTTGGGACCCTGTGAAATAGTTTCTGGGTCAGCAGTATGGCTTTTATAAAGGAACTGGTGAGAATCAGGAACCCGGTAATACCTGTATGGTTTAACATGAGCTGGAGGCAAAGAATCAGGATTAAGTCTGGCTTCTGTGTACACATCATCCAATATATCTAAAACAGGAGGGATAGCCAGAGGCCTATGCTGGGGGAGCAGAAGAAACTCCCTGAGCCTTTTCTTGGAATCTGAGTAATCTTGGCCTTCCCAGTGAAAGTGTTCCCTCAATGTATGCAGGGTTTCCCCAAAAGAGAAGTCCTCAGGGGGGGGGGGGGGGACCGAGGGAATAGACTCCTCTGCATCAGAGTCTTCGAATGGAGAATAGGCGTAATCCTGGTCCTCAGATAGTTCTGAGGTAATAGAAGCTTGATCTGAGGAAGGGTAGTCTTCCTCTAATCTGGGCCTTTTGTCAGAGGGGGATTGAGAACCCCTGATAAGAGTAATCAAATCCTCAGCCATTTTAAGCATCTGTTTTTTGGGTATGGTGCCTTGAGAGGGTGTTTGAGGAACCTGTTTTTTGGTTTTCATGGCTGTTTTAGATTTAGTGAAGGCTTTAATAGAAAAGGAGGAAGGCCTGAAGACCCCTTGAGAATTGGCAGGCCTGTCTAAATTCTGAGTTTCCCCGCCAGGAGTGGCGTCGGTATCTGTAGTAGGAAAGGGGGCCGAGGAGCCTGCGATCTCGGGTACTGAAGACACCGGTAATGCATTGTCATCAGTACTCAGGGGCTGCGTAGGTGCCTCGCTGAGTACCGGAGAACCGGTAGTCGGCCTTAGCGTGGTTTCAGTAGGTGGTGCGGACCTCGTATGTCGGTCCTTATCTTTGCGTTTTTGCCCAAAACTGGAGTCGGAGTGTCCGACGACGTAATATAATTAAATTTTTTGCCAAAAAAGTGAAGGGCGAACTCCGCATGACACTTAATAGTGCGTTTGTTGAATCTAGCACAAAAACGGCAGGCCGAGATGTCGTGGTCTGGGCCTAAGCAAGGTATACAGAAAGAGTGGAAATCCTTATGCGGTATTTGCTTCCCACATGAAATGCAATTATTAACTTTGTCTGACATCGGTCTGAGGCAAGAAAAGTTTCCCCAATGGGGTACTTAGCTTTCAAGAAGACTTCGGCTGAAATACTTTCGTAAATCTCAGGAGCTGGCCGACCGGCACTTGCAAACTGCTTCTGCTTCGGGCACCGCGCGGCAAGAAAGACTGAAGAAAATGGTGTCGGCTGCCTCTTTTATACCCCTGCCGCACTGATATCAGGGAGGAAGCGACGACAACCGACGCCGGACCTAGACTTTGGAATTCGTCCGACTGAGGACTCGCCTGACGGCAGGATAACCCATCTGTTATGACTGCAGCTGTATGCACGTTGAACATCTAAGTTTTTCCAGACAGACAATGAGGGGCTGAACCTTGTCTGTAGTTAGAAAAAACATCATAAGGTCTGTCCTGAACCTGCATCCTAGGAAGATGTGATCCTGTGATGGAATCAGAAAGGATTTTTTTGAAATTTACGGTGAACCACAGACTTTGCAGGAGGTGAATGGCCACCTACAGGTTTTGAAACAACTGTTCAGACAGAGGAACTAGGAAAAAAAGATCATCCGGGTATGGATATACCTGGATACCCTGGACTCTCAAGAAGGCAATCACAGGGGCCAAGTACTTTGTGACTACCCTTAGGGCAATGGAAAGACCAAAAGACAAGGCAGAGAACTGAAAGTCCAAAGAACCCACAGAGAAAAGCAGAAATTTCCTGTAAAAAAAAGATGGATGGGAATGTGTAGATAAGCATCTTCGATGTCTGGAGAGGCCGTGTAAGACTGAGATGAAATCAGAGGAAACAGTTTCTAAAGGCAGCATGCGGAAAGATGGCACTTCTAGGAAAGTGTTTAAATGGGAAAAAGACAGAATTGGTCTCCATGGACCATCCTTTCTGGGAATCAGAAACATACTTGTGTAAAAGCCTCTGCCTCTCTTATCCACTGGCATGTGCTGAATTGTGCCTTGAGAAACTAGCTGAGATAAACCCTCTGGGAACAAATTCAGTTGATTTGAAGGGAACTACAGAATTTCCAAGAAAGGAGGGAGAATTTTCCAAGTCATGAAGTATCTGTGTTGGATAATAGACAGAACCCAAGAATCCTGGGTGATCCTTGCCCAAGCTGGAAAAGAGAGAGAGAGAGATGAAGAGACAAAGCGGTAAGATTTTGGAAGAGTCTGGTGGTGATTCACAGAGAGCTGGGCCTAGCTTAAAAGGGCTGCTGAGTGGAAGGAGCAGAAGCAGTAGATTTAGATCGTGGAGGCCTCCTAACAGAGTTTTTAAGCCTGGAAGCAGAAGCACAGGTAGTAGACGAGTGAATTGATTTCCTAACAAAACATGTCTTAGCGGGAAAATTCATATGGAACTTAGGAACAGGAGAAACAAACAAGTGCTTTAAAACTTTTAGTTATGTACTTACCATAACGATAGATGTATGTGATCCATCTCGCCTACATTCATAACTGATGGGCTCGGAGCCGAGAATCGGCTCTGACTCGGCCGATACACTAGCACGAAGTCTCTCATTGGCTGGGCCAACCCCCTTATCCCTGGATGCACCATGCCCAAACCCCCAGATCTTGTTTGCCCCACAACAACTCACCTACATGAGCCACTCCGACAGTACAATAGTGTTTCCTCCAGATCCAACAGGTAGGGGGAAGGAGGGCGGGTACCTAAGAATGTAGGCGAGATGGATCACATACATCTATCGTTATGGTAAGTACATAACTAAAAGATGTAATGCGATCCTATCTCGCCTACATTCATAACTGATGGGACAGCGTCCCTAGCACCTAGATCCTGGGAGGCTCACTGGAAAACACTCCTGAGCACTGTGGAACCAAAGGACGCCCGACCTCTAGAGACCACGTCCAGTTTGTAATGAGAAATAAAAGTATGTGGAGAAGCCCAAGTGGCCGCTGCACATATCGCATCCACCGACAGTCTGACGTGAAAGGCCACTGAAGTAGCCATAGCCCTAGTAGAATGCGCTCTAACTGGAAATGGAAGGTCCCTTCCTATTGATGCATAGATAAATGAAACACAATCCCTAATCCACCTAGCAATAGTGGTCTTAGCTACTGCTTTGCCAATCCTGTTATCTGCAAAGGCCACAAACAACTGGTCTGATTTCCTCTGCTGCTGTGTCCTATCCAAGTAAAACCTCAGTTGTCTATGCACATCCAGCTGATGAAGTCTGTATTCTGCCTTGTTGGAAAATGTTGGAAAGAAAACTGATAGCTCTATAGATTGCTGCAGACAAAGAGCAGAAGAAACCTTCGGAAGAAATGACGGGTTTAGTCTTAGAGATAGTCTATCCTTGTGAAAGATTAGATAAGGGGGCTTAACAGAAAGGGCTTGAAGCTCTGAAACCCTTCTGGCTGAAGTAATAGCTACCAAGAAAGCAGTCTTCCAAGATAAGAACTTTTGCTCACAAGTGGCCACCGGCTCGAAGGGGTGAGACGTCAAGGCTCCTAAAACTACATTCAAATTCTATGGCAAAACAGGTTGCGACAGCGGGGGGGGCGAAGCAACCAAGCTCCCTTAAGAAAGGCCTTACACAACTTATGACTCATGAGTGAAGGCTCAAAGGCAACATGATAATTAGAAATCGCTGCCAATATAAGCAGAGTTGCCAAGAAATCTAATACTGCCGACACCGGGGCTGTCAGAGGGTCAAGGTTGTGCTGCTGGGCCCAAATGGCAAACCTTTTCCATTTATTAGAATATATCTCCTTAGTGGAAGCTCTGTGAGAAGAAGACAGAATCCGGACCATGTCAGGCAAAAGGATATGCTGTCTGACTAAGGTTGGAAGTGGAGCAGCTAAGCCGTTAGCTTGAGAGTTCGCAGTGACGGATGGGCCTGACCTGACTGAAGAGTCATGAGGTCTGGAACTGGGTCCAGAATCCAAGGATCCTTCACTGCATACTTCCGAAGGAAAGGAAACCAAACATGGCGGGGCCACTGTGGTGCGATCAAAATCATGCTGCTTCCCAAGCAGATCGCCTTCTGAATCATCTTTGGAAGTAGTGGGACCGGAGGGAAGGCATAGAGCAGACCGGAGGGCCAATTGTGGGCTACAGCGTCCCTGGTTGACTCCCCCTGGAGGGGGAAATCAGGGAGTAGAAATTGCTGCACTTCACATTCCAGGGGCTGGCGAAAAGGTCATAACAAGGAACCCCCACTTGGAGAAGATCCAAGCTGCTACTTGGTCATTCAGGGACCACTCGTGAGGCATCAGAATAACTCTGATCAGCCTGTCTATCACATTGGATTTCCCCAGAATGTGCGTTGCCACTAGAAATCTCTGGGAAGCGATCGCCCAGTTCCAAACTCTCATGGCTTCTCTGCAAAGAGGATAAGACCTGGTTCCTCCCTGCTTGTTCAGGTACCATACTACTGCCATATTGTCTGAGAAGATTGCAATGGTACCCTTGGGAAGAGAGCTTTGAAGTGCCTGCAACGCTAGAAGCACTGACCTCATTTCCAGAACATTGATATGTAAGTGGGTTTCGTGATTCTGCCACGTGCCTTGAACCGTCCTGCCCAGATAATACCCCCCCACCCTATCTGGGAGGCGTCCGTGGTCACTGTGGCCATGGGGGAGGGGGGGCAGAAGAGACTCCCCTGGTTCAGGTTGGAGGAGAGGAGCCACCAACGAAGATCCCGCCGGCATGTTTCCGTGATGAGAATCGGGTAGGACAAGGGCAGATCTTGGTATGACCACTGGGTCGACAGGAGCCATTGGAGAATTCGCATGTGCAATCTTGCCAGAGGGACCAGAAGAATGGCGGCCGCCATCGACCCCAAAAGCTGAAGGACCATTCTGGCTGGGGCTTTCCTTCGGGGTAGTAAGGCTAGGACTTCGTCCTGTAGTATCTTTATCCTCTCTGTTGGAAAGAATCCTTGCATCTCTACAGAGTCTAGCTCTGCACCTATAAGGGCAACACGCTGTGATGGCAGCAATACAGACTTTTCCCAGTTGAATGTAATACCTAACAGGAGTCCCAATTCGATTGTAGCCCTCACGGCTTGAATAAGAAGATTCCTGGTGGGGGCAGTGAGGAGACAGTCGTCTAGATACAGAAACACCTGGAATCCCAGACGTCTCAGGTGAGCCGTCACCACTGCCAGACATTTGGTAAACACCCTGGGGGCTGTGGTGAGACCAAAGGGCAGGGCTTGGAACTGGAAATGACTGGCTCCTAGGTGGAAGCTTAAATGAATCCTGGATGCCCTGTTTATCTTGATGTGATAATAGGTGTCCTTGAGATCGATGGAGCACATCCATACTCCTTTTTCCAGTAATGGGAAAATGGATTGCAACATGACCATCCGGAAAGTACAGTTTTGTACCTACCATAAATGTAGATGTTCGAAGATCCACATTGCTGCAGTCCTTACATATGGGTAGTCCGCTGTCCTCGGTCGGCCCGAATACCAAAGTATTAGGCTGACGTCGGTCATGGGCGCTCAGAACTGACATCAGAGCGTCACGGTATAAAAGCGCATGACCGACGTCATATCCTCAGTCTTTTCTTGCCCCAGATGTCAGAAGGCCCTAAAAAGAAAGGCCACCGCCCAAAAACAGGATACCTCCCAAAAACCTGCCCAACAACAACCATCACCCAAACCATATAACCATGCCAAACTACGGCGGGGAAGGAGGAGGATTGGACTGCAGCAATGTGGATCTTCGAACATCTACATTTATGGTAGGTACAAAACTGTACTATGTTCTTCATCTCACATTGCTGCAGTCCTTACATATGGGTAGAATCCCAAAGCAGAGGTAAAGGGAGGATGGCAAAATCATAAAGCATTAAGGGCTGCTAAAATGCCCTGTAATATTGCAGTGGCAAAACCAGCCCTAGACTTAGAATAAAGAGGAAGGTGGTAATGTTTAGAAAAAGTATGTACTGAACTCCAAGTGGCTGCTTCCAAAATATCTTTTGTAGCTACCCCTCTTAGAAAGGCAGTAGAAGTGGCAGTAGCTCTAGTGGAATGAGGTCTGATTCCAGCCGGAATCTCCTTACCATGATGGGAATAACAGAAAGAAATACAAAAACCAATCCACTTAGTTTGTTTTGACACAGGTTTTCCCTGAGAACCCAAAGCAAAAGAAACAAACAACTGCTGAGACTGCCTGAACCCCTTGGTTCTGCTCAAATAATAACGCAACTGCCTGTGAATATCCAAAGTATGCAAAATCTTCTCCCCTTTATTTTGGGGGTTAGCATAGAAAGTAGGCAAATGAATAGTTTGGTTCAAGGCCACACTAGAAACCACTTTAGGCAAAAAGGAAGGATTAGTACGCAAAGATACCCTATCCTTATGGAAAATCAGGAAAGGTTCCACAGCCATAAGGGCCTGTAATTCAGAAACCCTTCTTGCAGAGGTAATGGCCAACAAAAAAGCAGTCTTCCATGATAAATACTTTAACTCGGCAGTAGCTGCAGGCTCAAAAGGTTGTAGAGTAAGTTTTTCCAACACAAAATTGAGATCCCAAGCAGGAGTAGGAGCTCTATGTGGGGGTCTTATGTTCTTTGCCCCTCTAAGAAATTGCTTAAACAAAGGATGAGAAAATAAAGGAGGGTCACAGTCATAGTGAGCAGAAATGGCTGCAGCATGAACCTTTATCGAGGAGAAAGACAAACCCTTGTCCAATAACTCAGTAAGAAATTGAAGAGAAACACTTAAATCAGGCTTGGAAACATCAAAGTCCTTTGCTTTGCTCCAAATAACAAATCTCCTCCATTTATCAGCGTAAACTTTCCTTGTACTAGGCCTTCTGGCCTCCAAAATAACATTCAAAACTTGTTGTGGAAGCTGAGACCCTCCAGGGTCTAAAACAGAATATGCCAGGCTGTGAGATGCAGAGACTGAATCTTGACATTGAGGAAGTGATTGCCCTCCTGAGACAGAAGATGCGGAATCAAAGGCAGAGGCCATGGAGGCTCCTCCCGTACTAAACTCCTCAGTAGTGGGTACCAGTGCTGTCGAGGCCAATCCGGCGCTATCAGAATCATGGACAGCTTGTCTTTTCTGGCCTTCAAGAGTACCTTGGGAATGAGAGGCAGAGGTGGAAAGGCGTAGACATGAAGATTGCTCCAACTGAATGATAGAGCATCCACCCTCCAAGCTGTGGAATGAAACATTTTTGTGCAAAACTTTGGCAACTGGTAATTTAGTGGAGAAGCGAACAGATCTATGTCTGGAGTCCCCCATAACACTGTCAACTTTTGAAATACATGAGGATCCAGTTTCCACTCATGAGGATCCACTATTTGTCTGCTCAGCACATCTGCTAAGGAGTTCTGTGCTCCTGGTAGAAACCTTGCCTGAAGATTGAGGTGTAAACTGAGAGCAGTCTCCCACAAAATCATCGCTTGCCTGCAAAGAGGGTACGAATGGGTTCCCCCTTGCTTGTTGATGTACCACATGACAGTAGTGTTGTCTGTTTGAATCAATACCTGCCCTGGGAGAAGTAAATCCTTGAAAGCCATCAATGCAAATTGGACTGCTAACATCTCTTTCAAGTTGATATGCAAATGTAGAAGTTTGACAGGCCACGTGTCTTGCACCCATTTTCCATTGAGGTGTGCTCCCCAAGCCTTGTCCGAGGCATCTGTCGTTAGAATCTGACTCGCCTCTGGTCGGGTCACAGATAGTCCCTTGTTTAGGTGACATTCCTGAGCCCACCACAAAAATTCCTTCTGAATGCAAGGTATTATCTGAATGACAGTGTCCAGATCTTGGCAGTGTTGTGTCCATACATGTTTGAGATACCATTGAAGCTTCCTCATATGCAGTTTGGCATTGGGAAGCACCAGAATACAAGATGCCATGAACCCCAAGGCTTGAAGGACTGTCCTTGCAGTCAGCCTGGACTGTAGAGACATTTGATGGAAATAAAGAGAAAGGCTTCTTTGTTTGTCCGGGGTCAAAGGAGCCATCTGAGAAGCTGTATTCAGTCTCACACCCAGAAAGCACATGTCCTGAGAGGGTACTAGACTGGACTTTGTTTCGTTCACAGAATACCCTAGGCATCTTAACACTACCATCACATACTGTAGATGATGAAGAAGTTCGTCCTTGTCTTGTGCAATAATCAGGCAATCGTCCAAATAAGGATAAATCTGTATTCCTCTTAACCTGAAAAGGCTATCACTGGAGCCAGAACCTTTGTGAACACTCTGGGCGCAGTAGATAAGCCAAAGGGCAATGCAGAGAACTGATAATGTAAATTTCCAGCCAGAAAACGCAGGTACCTCCTGCAACTGGGCCTGATAGGAACATGAAGATAAGCCTCTTTGAGATCCAGAGTTACCATCCAGTGATCTTTTCCCAACAGAGGTAAAAGCTGTTGTAACGTCAGCATTTTGAACTTTGGAATGTCCAGATAAGTGTTGAGGATAGATAAATCCAAAATTGGTCTCCACGTGTTCCCTTTCTTTGGTACTAGAAACAGGGGAGAGTAAAATCCTAGGCCCACTTCTGACAGAGGAACTGGCTGTATAGCTCCTATTTGAAGAAGTAAAGAAATCTGCTTGTGAGCCTCTATCCTTTGCCGAGGAGGAACGTCTGGCATGCCTTTGAAAGGAGGCAATGTATGGAAATAGAACTTGTAGCCTCGGTTTATAATGTCCAATACCCATTTGTCCTGGGTGACTAAAAGCCAGTTTTGCTTGAAAAGTGCCAACTTTCCTCCCAAAGGAGCTGCCAGGCAAGAAGAATCTGGCAGCTGAAAATGCAGGTCATTGGGCCTGTTTACGAAAGGACTGGCCCCTGCCCTCACCTACAGATTGTGCAGGCGAACTCCAAGTTCTAGGCCTGAATGTACTGTGAGCTCTGCCCCTGCCACATCTAGATCTACCCCTAGACTGAGAATTAGAAGAAGGGTACGTCCACCCCTTAGCAGGCCAATTTCTACTAAACTTTGGCGGTTGCACCTGCAAAAAATCTTTAACAGTCTGCATAGACTTAACCTTGTCTTCCATTTTCTTCAAAACCAACTCCACAGGGGGACCAAACAAAACTTCAGACTGTAAAGGGGCATCCAGAATTCTAGTCTTAACATGCTCGGACAAATTCTGATCTTTAAGCCAGGCGTGCCTACGAAGAACTGAACCAGTGGCAGCCATCCTAGAAGAGGCCTGTACAGCATCAAAACCACATTGCAAAGAATGCTTACCCACCTGTTCAGAGACATGTACTAAATCCTGCAATTCTTTACACTCTATACCCTCTGCCAAAGCATCCACTTTAGATTTTAGCTGAGAAAGGAGGAAATTCTGATACTTCAACATATGAAACTGGCAATTTAAAGCCCTCATTGCTAAAGTAGAAGAGGTATACACCTTCTTACCCCATCTATCCAAAGCTCTAGCTTCCTTATCTAGGGGAACCGGATTCTTTACAACAGAGGCTCTAACACCCTTAGGCCCCTGACTAATAGTTTCTGGGTCCCCTAGGACTCTTATACAGATATTTATGAGCCTCAGGCACCCTGTAATATCTGTCCGGTTTAACTGGCGCAGGAGGCAAAGAATCTGGATTAAGGGAAGCCTCCGAGAAAACATCTTGAACAACATCCAAAACAGGAGGTATAGCCAAGGGTCTATGCTGTGGTAAAAACAAGAATTCCCTAAGCCTCTTCCGTGAATCAGAGAAATCCTGTCCTTCCCACTTAAAATGCTCCCTCATGGAATGCAGAGTTTCTGAAAATGAAAAATCCTCTGGAGGAGAAGCAGAAGGAGTGGAATCCTCTGCATCAGAATCCGAATAAGGATGAAAATCTAGAATATCTTCAGCCGAAGACTCGGAGTCATCTGAGGCCTGATCCAAACTTTCCAACTCTGGCTCCACCCTAGGCCTCTTATCAGGAGGGGGCATAGAACCTCTAATTAAAGTAATCAAATCTTCTGCCATTTTAAGCATGTGCTTTTTAGGCACAGACCCTGAAGTACCTGAAGGGACACCAGAGGAAGGCAAAACAGACCTGCCCTTAGAAGAAGCCTTAGAAATAGGAGCAGAAGGCCTAGCCACCTTAGGCATAGAAGGGAGAACAGTAACTTGAGAGGCCCCTTCAGCCTGACCTGATTCCTGGGAGGCCACATCCTGCAAAATCAAAGTTTCCCCCTGAGACTCAACAGAAACTTCAGCCGGATCCACCTGCTCTACTGTAGCTTCTGCAGGACCGGCGTCCGAAACGGACGAATCAACCTGTCTAGGTTTCAAGGATTTTTCTTTGCGCTTCTTCGTGGAAGCGGCCGGAGGATCCGACGGCATAGTATAATTACACCGCTTACCAAAGACTAACCTAGCACAATCTAACCTCCTTTTAATAGTGCGCTTATTAAACCTAGCACAAAACCGACACCCGACTACGTCGTGGTCTGGTCCCAAACAAGGAATGCAAAGAGAGTGATAATCCCTATGCGGTATCTGTTTCCCACAAGAAATACAATTATTCACTTTTTCTGACATCCAGTAGTTAACTGAGGCAAGAAAAAACAAAAATATTCCCAACGGGTACTTAGCCCAACTTGGTTTCGGTCTGAAACTCGAATTAAAATTTCAGAACGCCGAACGGCACTTGCAACGCTGCTTCTGCATCGGACCATGCGGCAAAAAAGACTGAGGATATGACGTCGGTCATGCGCTTTTATACCCTGACGCTCTGATGTCAGTTCTGAGCGCCCATGACCGACGTCAGCCTAATACTTTGGTATTCGGGCCGACCGAGGACAGCGGACTACCCATATGTAAGGACTGCAGCAATGTGAGATGAAGAACATCATGGACTTCTTTACGAAGCGGTTTAGGTGGCTGAGGTCCAGAATGGGTCTCAAGTCCCCTGTTCTTTTCGGCACCAAAAATAACTGAGTAAGTTCCTAATCCGGTCTGGTCTGCGGGGACTGGCTGGATGACTCCCTTTCCGAGCAGCTTTGCGACCTCTATGGCTGCTTGATCCCGTTGACTGGGTGGCACATCCAGGATTTTCCTTGACGGTGGAGGGGGACGGATAAAGGGGATGGTGTAACCTCCGGTGATGATACGAAGCACCCACTGATCCTGAGTGATGGAACCCCAGGCCCTTGGATGCATCGTGAATCAACCCCCGACTGGCTCCGGAGGCGCACAGTCGGGCAGACCCTCAGGGACGCTGCTGAAAGGAGGAACCACAAAAGGATTCGCAGTCTCCTGAATTGCGGGGGCCTCCGCCACCTATAGAGCGGTGTCTTCCAGAATAATCCCCCCCGCCTCTGGAAGGGGGGGTCACTCTGATGGGCAGGGAAAGACTTTTGGGACTTTCTGAACCACATCTTTCCTCCCCTCTGAGCCTTGGGATAAGGTCTCGACGGAAGCGAAAAACGGGCCCCAACGGCAGACAAAGCCTTACCCTGCTGCTCACATCTAGTGAGTGTGTCTTTCACCTTGGGACCAAAGAGAGAGGACCCATCGAATGGAGCGTCGGTGAAGGAAGACTTGAACGCCTCCGCAAAGTGACACAAGCGCATCCAGGCTTGCCTCCTAAGGGCTACGCCTGAACTCGCTGCCCTACCTGCCCCTTCGGCTGCATACGATATGCGCCTCATGGACGAGTTAACAATGGACGAAAGGGTAGACAGCTGGGCGTTGACAGACTGCATCAATGACTCAGGCACGTTACCCGACAGGGTATCTCCCAACTCCTTTATGAGATCCCTTTGGAGCCTCGTAAAGTGGCATAAATAATTCAGCGACCGCAGGGTAAAGGTGGCTGACGTCAGGGTATGCTTCCCGTACCTATCCATGCTCCTGGACTCCTTGTTAGGAGGATGGATAGAAATAGATGCCTCTGCCACATCTTGCTGGGTGGCAGACGCCACCACCATAGCATCAACCGGAACTCCCTTGGTTAGAAACTCCTTGCCAGGGGTGCGGATAAAAACTTGTTGGTGCGAGAAGGAACTGGCCCCACAGAGTCAGGGTGTTCCCACACCATTCGACAAATAAGGTCCAGTAACTCATCGAAGGGTGGAGACACCCAGGAGGCGGAGGGTTGGGCTCCGAAAGCCTTGAGGAAGACCGACTCCTCCGCGGAAGGGGTTTTGGATGGCCAGTCACCCCTCTGTCTCAAGATCTCCAGGATATCGGAGAACGAGACATCATCAGAGGACGACTTCGGGGACCCTTCCGCATCATCGAGGTCGGTGACAGACTCATCTGGGGAGTCTAATTGCTTCCTCTTGCACAATTTTTTTCTGGGGGGGCTCTTCAGGCACGAACTCTGAAGGCTCCTCGGAAAACAGGGGACCACACAAGGAGGAATCCTCAGGCCTAGGAGCCGTGCTATCCGAAGACAGGGGGGGCACCAGAAACTCTAGCCGCCGTGTCTAGGGAAGGAGTCACAGACTCAGGTGAAGTCACTAGAGACTTGGCCAGTGTGCTCCTCATAGCCTCGAAGGCGGGCCCACCAGAATCTGAGGAGAGGCCCGTCCCCGAGACCATGACCGGTGTCGGGGTTCCCCTAGCTGAGGCACCAAGAGGGAGACTCGGGACCGAAACCAGAAGCCCCGACGAATCCCCCTCGGGCCCGGCTGAGGACACCCGAGAACTGAAACCTCTGGAAGGCACAGAAAGGGTTGGAGCTGAAGACGGTGCCGACAGACTAGCAGTGGGTCTCGGGACCAACTCAAGGACTTCACCCGACTCTGCGAACTCCGATGACACCAAGGTTGTCGGAGGAGGAAGAGATGGTATTGAAAGGGCTGGCTCCAGGGCCGACTGGGCGGGAGCCGAAAATAATTTGGATAAGACAGGTGACTGGAGGAGCCTCTGGACCACCCTATCTACATCCGAGTCTGAAAGCCTGGAGGACCTGGAGGAAACAGAAGGGGGCCGAGAAACTTTTTCTATCGGCTCTGAGACAAGGCTAGGAGGCCGGCTCCAAATCGGTTCCAAAAAGATCGGGGCAGAAGCGGATTCGACCAGAACAGAGACCCCCTTCGACGCCGACGGTTCAGGAGCCGACGAAACTGACCCCAGAGCAGAAACACTCTCCTGCGGCTCCGAGACCAATGGAGCCGACTGAGACCCAGATTTAGACCCTCTAAAGGAAGAAGGGGGGGAAAGAGCTCTAACTTAAACGTTCTACAAGAGATAGGGCAAAGGCCCTCTAACTAAAACGGGCCTAGCCCGCCAAACAGAAGGGATTACCACAACAATTCAAAAAGACAAACACAGTCACTCACAATGGAAATACCAACAAGATAGCTATTAAAATAGCTGTTGAGTATAAATAATAAAGCTAACTGCCTAAAAGCGACCAAAAGGCCACAAAAGAAGGGTACTTAGCCACAGCCAAGTCGAGACCACGTCGTTACTCTAGGAGCGGCAAACGAGATCTGGGGGTTTAGGTGTGGTGCATCCTGGGATAAGGGGGTTGGCCCAGCCAATGAGAGACTTTGTGCTAGTGTATCGGCCGAGTCGGAGCCAATTCTCGGCTCCAAGCCCATCAGTTATGAATGTAGGAGAGATAGGATCGCATTACATCTTGAAGTTCCTTCCCTTTCTCTTGCAGGGTCTTAAATAAGTCTGCAGCTGCAGAGCCAAAAAGAGCCGACTTATACAAAGGAACAATGTTGTCTGGGAATGGCTGAAGCCTCAACCAGGAGTGTCTCCTAAGTACAGAACCAGATGCAGCAACATTACAGCTGCACTTAATGGAATGTCTAGCTACTTGTGAGGAAGCTGTCAAAGGAGACAAAACCTGACTTATAAACTCAGTCTGGTAATTGAGCAAAGAGCTTGCAAAGCCTAGGAAAGTAGAGCCAAGGAATACGTAGACATAAGAATCTAGTAATTCATTGCTCTGATTGCTAAAGTGGAGGAAGTGTAAACCTTTTACCAAGTCTCTCCAGACTTTTGCTCTCCTTATCAGATAGAAGTTTAGGAGGAGACAACCAGGAAGACTTGTTAGAAGCTCTGGAAGCAACAGCTGGATCAGCTGAAGGACATTTATACAGGAACTTGCAATTATCAGGCACCCTGTAGAATCTGTCTGGCTTCTTGGGGACAGGAACTTGAGAACTGGGGTCTTAAAAGAAGAAGCAAACGCATCCAGGAAAGCTGGCAAGACTCCAGGCACAGCAGAAGGAACTTCCATTTGCAAAACGTCATACCACCTTTTTTGCTCTTCAGAAATTTGTGAATAGTCCCATTTGAAAAATTCCCTCATTTTAATAGTTTCACCAAAAGAAATCTCTTCTGCTGGGGATCCCCCTCCCCATTAGATTCCTCCTCTGAAGATGTATATTTTAGAGGAGATGTAATTTGTGTAGAATATGCTAAGGAATCTTCATCAGAGGAAGAGTCATTATCAGCAGAGAGAATCTGCTCCCCAACTCTCTGGACAAGAGAAGATGTAAAAGAAGGAACAGGAATAGCAGAGGAATGCTTCAAAGCCATCAGAGTCTTAATTAAACCTTGAGAAAAAGCATCCCAGTCAGACAGGGGAGTGGAAGGAGCCTGAGGGTGTCTAGTCTTTTGGTTTTACTTAACGTGCATTTCTGCATGAGGAGAAGTAGAAAATCCTGACATAGGCCTAATGTCCGGAATTGTCTCTGGCTGATCCCTAGCAGGAGAGGAAGGTATGTCCCCGGGGCCCTCAAGCAACGTGAACCACAGTTCCCCTTGTCCACCTGAAGGTGGCTTCTGCACTGCCTCTGAGGACGTGCCTATGTCGGATACCTTAGCAGCTTCCAACGAGGTACCCACTGAGGAAAGTACAGTTTTGTACCTACCATAAATGTAGATGTCCGATAGGCATGCATCTGCAGTCCTTACAAATGGGTTGTCCTGTCGTCAGGCAGCCCTTCGGTCGGCCGGATTCCAAAGTCTGGGTCTGGCCTCGGCTGGTGTCGCACTTCACCCGACGTCATAGCTGCAGTTCTTCGGGTATAAAGGCATCAGCCGACGCCATTTTCCTCAGTGTTTCTTGCCCCAGATGCCAGGTGCCCTCTAGGAAGGCTAAATTTGGATAAATGCAAATGGTTCCAAATAGTAGAGAGCAAACAAAAATAAGCATGTATGTACATATATACAAACAAATACACCATAATAGATTCCCCCAGCTAGCTACAAGATGGGCAAATACCCTAGGAGTACCACAGAGGGGAAGGAGGGTGGGTAATCCTGACTGCAGATGCATGCCTATCGGACATCTACATTTATGGTAGGTACAAAACTGTACTATGTCCTTCAAGGATGCATCTGCAGTCCTTACAAATGGGTAGAATACTATAGCCAAACTGGGGGAGGAGGAGAAATAAGATTATGGTGTAGTTAAGATCCCTTGCAAAACAGCAGTGGCAAAACCTGCTCGGGATCTGGAGTATAAAGGTAAATTATAATGCTTGGCAAATGTATGCACGGAGCTCCAAGTAGCAGCCTCTAAAATGTCTTTGGTAGCCACTCCTCGTAAAAAAGCTGTGGTAGTGGCTGTAGCCCTTGTAGAGTGAGGCCTGATGTTTTCTGGAGTTTTCTTCCCATGGTAGGAGTAACAAAATCTAATGCAATTTCCTATCCACTTAGAGATTGTCTGTTTTGAAATTGCTTTTCCTTCCATTCCTGTTGCATATGCTACCAGTAGCTGGTCAGTTTTTCTATTGCTCTTGGTCCTGTCCAGGTAGTAACGTAATTGTCTATGTACATCCAAGGTATGCAACAGTCTTTCTCCCCTGTTCTGTGGGTTGGGGAAGAATGTAGGTAGGTGGATAGCTTGATTTAAAGATACCCTGGAGACCACCTTTGGCATAAAACTAGGATTAGTTCTCATGGACACACTATCTTGATGGAAGATCAGGAAGGGCTGTACTGCCATTAATGCCTGTAGCTCAGATACCCTTCTTGCTGAAGTGATTGCAAGCAGGAAAGCAGTTTTCCATGATAAGTACTGTAATTCTGCTGTTGCTGCTGGCTCGAAAGGAGGGAGTGTCAACTTTTCTAGCACAAAGTTCAAGTCCCATGCTGGCAATGGTGGCTTCCTAGGTGGCTTTACATTTTTAATCCCTCTCAGAAACTGCCTGAGCAGAGGATGTGGGAAGACTGGAGGATCCAAGTAGTATTCTGCTGAAATAGCTGATGCATGAATCTTAATGGAAGAACAGGACAGGCCGTTGTGGAAGAGCTCTGCCAAGTATTCCAGGATGTTAGCTATGTTTACCAGTGACACATTCTCTCCTTTTGCAGTACTCCAAATGAGGTATCTTTTCCATTTTGCTGAATAATTTTTTCTTGTTGAGGGTCTGCGAGCCTCCAAGATAATGTCTTTAACCCTTTGAGATAAATTTGGGTTATTTGGTCTTATGCAATGTTCCAGGCAGCCAGCTGCAGTGTTTTCAGGTTTGGATGCAGGGTTTTGAAGTTGTTCTGTGTTAACAGCAAGGGAACTAGGGGCAGAGGCCATATTTGTTCCCGAGACATACTCCTCAGTAATGGGTACCAATGTTGCCTTGGCCAGTCTGGAGCTATCAGGATGATCCTTGGACGGTCTTCTTTGATCTTCAATAGCACCTTGTGCATCAAAGGAAGAGGTGGGAATGCATATGCTGTCAAGTTTTTCCAAATGAAAGATAGGAAGTCCACTTTCCAAGCAAGTGGGTGGTACGTCCTTGTGCAGAATTTTTTCAGTTGGTGATTGTGTGGGGATGCAAATAAGTCTATTTCTGGTAGTCCCCATTTCCCTGTAATGGTTTTGAAGATGTCCGGATGCAGCATCCATTCGTGGGCATCCGTAGTAGTTCTGCTTAGGATGTCTGCTAGTATATTTTCTTTTCCTGGCACAAAAATTGCTTGTAGCTGAATGTTGAAGCTCAGTGCCACATTCCAGAGGTCCATTGCCATCCGGCATAGAGGGTATGAATGTGTGCCTCCCTGTTTGTTGATGTACCACATAACTGTGGTGTTGTCCGTCCTTATCAGCAGTTGACCCTGTCGAAGAAATGGTCTGAATGCCTGAATTGCCAGTTTTACTGCCAGCATTTCCTTTTGATTTATATGTAGGTGCAGCTGGTCTTCAGTCCATAAGCCTTGTATGCACTTGTCCAGCATGTGTGCCCCCCAACCGAGGTCTGAGGCGTCTGTTGTGATGGTCTGGCTTGGTTGAGTGCTGTGGAAGGGCAGTCCCTTTGTTTGATTGACAGGCTTGAGCCCACCATTGGAATTCTTGTTTCAGGCATGGAATTATTGGAATTTAGGTTTCTAGGCTGTGCTTGTGCTGAGACCATAAATTCCTTAGGTACCACTGTAACTTTCTCATATGTAGTCTGGCATGTGGAATCAATATTATGCAGGATGCCATGTAACCGAGAGCTTGCAGGACTTTTCTTGCTGTTAGCTGGTTCTGCTTTGTTAATGCCATGAAGTAGAAAGGGAGTTGCTCCTGTTTTTCTACTGTCAGGAATGCCATTTGTTTTGATGTGTCCAGATCTGCACCCAAGAAGGTTATCCTTTGGGATGGTATCAGCCTTGACTTTTTTATATTGACTGTGTATCCCAGGGCTTGTAGTAGATGAATGACCCTTTCCAAATCTTTTGTTAATTTGTTTTTGTTGTCCGCTTGTAACAGGCAGTCGTCCAGGTAAGGGTAAATTTGAATTCCCTGAAGCCTGCAATGAGCAATTACTGATGCCAGGCATTTCGTGAATACTCTGGGCAGTAGATAAGCCAAAGGGCAATGCTGAGAATTGATAATGCTCTGATCCTGCAAGAAATCTGAGGTATCTTCTGCAATTTGGTTGTATGGGGACGTGCAGGTATGCCTCCTTGAGATCTAGAGTTACCAGCCAAGACTCCTTGCCCAGCATGGGAAGAAGCTGCTGTAGGGTCAGCATTTTGAATTTTGGAACAATGAGGTATGTGTTTAAAGCGGACAGGTCGAGAATAGGTCTCCATTGGTTTTCTTTTCTTGGTACCAGGAAGAGTCTGGAGTAAAATCCTTGCCCTTGTTCCATAGATGGCACCCTTTCTACAGCTCTCATCCTTAGTAAGTGAGTTATTTGTTCTAGAGCTTCTGTCTTCTGATTTGGAGGTAGGTTTGGCATTCCTCTCTTCCTTGGTAGAGTATGGAAGTGAAACCTATAACCTTGGTCTATTGTCTGTAAAATCCATTTGTCTCCTGTGATGTAATGCCAGTTTACTGAAAATAAGGCTAGCTTCCCGCCTAAGGGTGCCTCTAGTTGTTCCCTGGTAGGCGGTGCCAGAGCCAAGTCACTGTGATTGTCCTGTGGAAGTGGTGGTGGCTGGATCTGCGGCTGTACCTCGCTGGTTGTTAGCCTGCCACTGACGTCCCCTGTAGGCACCTCTGGATTGACCCCTGCCTCGAGCGCCTATTCCTGCCTCTCGGAGCTCTGGAGGTGTCTGGAAAGGACCAATTCTTGGAAGGCCAGTTCCTGCTAAACCTTGGAGGCTGGACCTGTAAGAAACCCTTGACTGTCTGGACAGATTTTGCTTTCTCTTCCACCTTCTTCAGCACCTGCTGTGCAGGGGAGCCAAACAAATTGAGCTTATCCATGGGAGCATCTAGGAGCTTTGATTTAACATGGTCTGGTAAGGACTGCTCTTTTAACCATGCATGTCTTCTGATCACTGTGCCAGTCATGGCTGATCTAAAGGAAGCCTCCAGTGCATCATAGCCGCATTTTAAGGAATGATTACTGACCTGCTGAATGTTATGTACCATTTCCTGTACAGATTTTTTGTCTAATGGTTCATCCGAGGACAGTTTTTTAGTTAATTGGTCTAACATACATTGGTGATAGTGAAGGTTATGGAATTGACAGTTCAAGGCCCTAGCTGAAAGAGTAGCAGAAGTGTAAACTTTTACCCCATCTCTAAGGCCCTAGATTCCCTTTCAGAGGGAGGGGGTTTTTGGTAGAAGTAGCTGCTACAGCCTTGGGTCCCTGGGAGATAGTTTCGGATCTGCAAAAGGGGCCTTATACAAATGATAATGTGTGTCCGAACCCTGTAGTACCTATCGGGCTTAGCAGGGCCGGAGGAAGAGAATCAGGAGCAGTACAAGCATCATTAAAAGCATCATCCACAACAGTAAGTACTGGAGGAATGGCTAAAGGCCTATGCTGTGGCAAATGCAAAAGGTTCTAAGCCTTTTCCTAGAGTCTGAAAAATCCTGGCCCTGCCATTGAAATTGTTCCCTCATAGCATGCAAGGTTTCCCCAAAAGAAAATTCCTCAGGCGGAGAGGCAGAAGGAATGGACTCTTCTGCATCAGAGTCCTCATAAGGAGAAAAGGGGCCCTCTGGAGGGTTTGAATTATCTGATTCATCAGAGGAGCCATCTGAAGAAACTGGCTCAGGGGGCACTACTCTAGTCCTCTTCTCTGGAGGTGGGTGAGAGGCCCTGTCTGGATGTGGTTGAGATCCCCGGATCAAAGAAATGAGATCCTCTGCTAGACTAAGCATTTGTGAACTAGAGCTAGGCCTGTGAGAGGGGGTCTTAGCAGGCACAGATTTGGTAGTTTTTGCTTCTTTAGCCCTGGCAAAGGCCTTAATCGACATGGATGCAGGAGGCCTAGCAGCTCCACGTGCAGGGGTAGAAATATCCAAAGGGATAGTATCAGATAAATCCTGTGAACCTGCAAGAGCAGGTGGGATTTCAGTAGCAGATTCAGCCAGGCTGGATGAGGCCTCAGTAAGTGGCAAGCTTTCGGCCGAAGGAAGAACCATGGACTCGGTTTCAGCCGAAACCGAGACACTCGCGGTTGGCTTAACCGCGGTTTCGGCCGAAACCGCGGACCCCGAGTGTCGGTCCTTTTCCTTGTGCTTTTTAGAAATTTGCGTAGTCGGAGTATCCGACGGCATAATGTAAGCAAAATCGGAGCCGAAAAACTCTTCAGCAAATTCCGACCGACGTCTAAGCGTCCGTCGGTTGAAAGAAGCACAGGCTAGACAAGCTGCTACGTCATGGTCTGGGCCTAAGCAAGGTAAGCAGTAAGAGTGGAAATCTTTATGAGGTATTTGTTTCCCACAAGTTAAACAGTTATTCACTTTTTCTGACATCGGCTGAGGCAAGAAAGAGTCCCCAACGGGGTACTTAGCTTTTTAGAAGTCTTCGGTACTTGTAGTAGTAATCTCTGGTTCTGACCGACCGGCACTTGCGAACAGCTTCTGCTTCGGGCGCCACGCGGCAAGAAAGACTGAGGAAAATGGCGTCGGCTGATGCCTTTATACCCGAAGAACTGCAGCTATGACGTCGGGTGAAGTGCGACACCAGCCGAGGCCAGACCCAGACTTTGGAATCCGGCCGACCGAAGGGCTGCCTGACGACAGGACAACCCATTTGTAAGGACTGCAGATGCATCCTTGAAGGACATCCAGGCCCGACCTCCAAATGCAACACTGAATCTTCACTGACCTCAAGGGATACGTTGGAAGCAAGACGTGGAGCTGAAGATGACTCAGGCCTAGGTTTGCCAACCTTCCTGTTCAAAATCAGCTCAGCTGAAGGACCCCCAGGAACCATCCACAATGTCTTTAGCCAGACATTTAAGACACAGATTCTCTAAGTAGAGATTTAAAGCTGAAAGTCGGCTACGCAAAGTTTTAGGAACAAAGGCTTGACAAATAAAACAGGAATGATGGTCATGATTGGGGCCTAGACAGAAAAGACAAAGGTCATGGCAATCTTTATGTGGAATCTACTTTCCACACCACAACTTACCCTTTCTGGATGACATGAACTAATTACAAAAGGCAGTAGCAAAGAAATAAATCCCCAGTGGGGCACTAACCTGAAAGCTGGCAGCCGTAAATGCTATCAGGCAGCAGACTGTACAAGTCAAACGTGAATGGCAGCAGAAAAGTTCTAAGGATTGTACGTCCGGATGTCCTTTTATGGCTGACATTGTCAGTACATACGTGCAACATCCCACGTACTTGCAGTAGCTAAAAGATGTTGTATACAGGCCGGATGTCGGGCTGTTGGGTGGAGGACTTTCCACATGTAAAGAATACTGCAACACTAAATAGAAGAATACCATAACTTAATAAATGAAAGATGTGTCTAAATTGTGATCAGGAATCAGAAGAACCTAGATACTGTAAAGTCCAACTCCACTGCTGCTTGTAACAAAAACAAGAAAAAAGCTAAAACTGGGAAATGTAAAACATGACTAGACAGAACTTATAATAAAAGGCGTAACACATTACTGATGGGTTGTGTGAAATGGAATGAACAAAGATGCGAAAGGAAACAGAAATCATCTGTACACAGAACTTGTGGCAGCAATTTAAAGAAAGAGGTGAAATAGACTAGAAAAGAAGGTAAAAAAGTGGAACTACAGCTGACATGCAAGTATATAAGCATGTGTACCCTTTCTTTTAAATAAAGAATCCTACACTAATGCCTGGTACAAACACGTACACAAATGTATAGATCTCGCCATATCCAATAGAACCAAGATGCTCTCCTCCAAAAAAAGGAAGCCAAGCTGGTGGTCCCCTGCCATAAACAAACTCTACAACAGGAGGAGGAAACTGATGAGAAATAAGGTGAAGTCCCAAGACTGGAAAAAAACTCCCTTATCAGCCTCAACAAAAAGTTGAGATCCCTCATCAAATCCTCTAAAGCTAACTATGAAAAAAGAATTGCAGCAGATACTAAAGACAACCTCAAGGCCTTCTATAGTTATGTAAAGAATCTCCATGGCAATACCCAGATTTGCTCGGAGCTGCTGCACAATGGCACCTCCTATACTGAGCCAACAGATATTGGCAATTTACTGGTCAACAGATTCAGTGCAAACTTTACTCCTCTCTCCCCCACCAAAAGACCAATCACAATACCAGCAGATTGCTAGGCACCCAGTATTACTGCTGCACACGTTAAAACAGCTAGGCTGTTCCCTACTATGGGACCTGACAATATCCCTAGCAGTGTTCTACATGAACTACAGGGTGAACTGGCACCTCACCTGTGTGCCCTGTTCAATCACAGCCTCACCTCAGGCTTTGTCCCTACTGAATGGCGCACTGCTACAGTCATCCTTCTCCACAAAGCAGAAGTGACTACACACCCTGGGAACTATCGCCCCATTAGCCTAACAAGTCTGATATGCAAAGCTATGGAAGACATCATCATAGACCTAATAAACAAAGATATAGGGAACCTCCAAACTCTGGATCCCACAACGTTTGGTTTTGTGAAGGGTAGATCATGCCTGCTTAACCTGGTCGACTTCTTTGAGTCAGTCTCCAGAACTGTGGATGAAGGCAAGGTGGTTCATACACCCTACCTTGATCTGGCCAAGGCCTTTGATACCATTCTCCACCTAGGAATCATAGAAAAACTCACTAAACTAGGCATCAACCCCTATATCACTAGGTGGGTTGCAAACTGGCTCACAGACAGAACCCAGCTGACTCCAAGTCAGACTGTCAACCAGTCATGAGTGGAGTCCCACAGGGTTCGGTCCTGGGTCCTTCTCCTGTTTGGTATCTACTTCTCTGAAGTCCAGGCAAACACGAAGGGACTCTGGCTGACAAAGTTCGCCGACGATTGCAAGCTGGGAGCCATAATTAACTTCCCAAGTGATGTTGACATCCTACTGAAAGGCCTCACTGAGACCAATGACTGGTGTAAGAACCATGGCCTTAAGCTCAATGCCAAAAAATGTGTCATCCCATTTGGGAAAAACCCAGTTCCCACGAATTACCACATCGATAGTTGTCCACTGAACACAGAAGATGTCATAAGAAATCTGGAAATACAGGTTGAAAGCAACCTCTCTTTTGACCACCACATTGCCACTGTGGTCATAAAAGTCCTTCTATGTGGCACATCTCATTACTAAGCGTTTTGCATCCAGGAAGAAAGAGGTCATTGTGCCCCTCTTCTCTTCCCTCATTAGGCCAGTCATCGAGTACAATGCCCCATTTGGCATGTACCTCACTAGATATCTACAACAGGGGAGGCCACAAAAATACCTCACAAAGAGGATCTTGGGCTTTAAACATTGTCCTATATGGACAGACTCAAAATACTCCCAACTATTCTCTGTCTCATATCACCTACTTAGAGGCGATCTCTGCTTGACTTACAAATCCATGTCTGACGCAGCTCTGTTAGAAATGCTACATCTAAAGAAATCCCAATCCCTCTGCACTACATGCTCCTGAGATCTCAACCTCATTAACACAATCAACAGAACAAGCTAGAGGGACAGGTTTATAACCCAGAGACTGCCCATGCTATGGAACAGACTTCCCATTCATGTCAAGTGGAGTGCCTCACTGGCCTTCTTCAAGAGATATCTTGATAAGTGGATAGAAAATAGAAAATTCACCCCAGGGATCACTCCAGTGGCTCTACTTGACAGAGGCACTGGGAACTAAGGTAGGGTGGCACCTTGTCAGGGTAATCCTATCGGCTAGGCTTGTAAAGGCTCCAGGGCCATTAGCCTAGTACACACCTATGAACCTATAAACTATATATCCTTACACATTCTCTTAAAAGAAACAGTAATCTGTATATGAAGTACACCATTTCTACTAACTATATCATACTGCATTGAAACATGTCAGAATTATATTTTTGACCTGCTGACGTGTTTCTTCTTAGAAAAATGCACCAACCAGCTTAAAAGGAAAACAATAATTATCAATATGTACCTATCAGTTTAATGCTCTGTAGTTAAAGGCATGGACCCATGCTGAGCTCTTAGTGAAATAGGAAACAAAGAAAAAATATAAATATAAGAATAAAAATAGTGCTGGCAGACTTCACTCATATGCTGGGTATGTGAAGACAGAAAAACTGGGGAGACATCAACCCAGCCATGGGGAAGGACAAGGTGTACATCTCTGAATATCAACCAGAGCAAACAACCGAGCTGGCCAAAGGGACAGATCTCTATAGCAAAGCATAAAGGAAATTTGTGGCAGCAATTTAAAGACTAGTGATCCACATGAAGAAACACCCTCATCAACCACTGTTTTGTACTAATTCACCAAACAGGTTTAGCAGAAGAACCAAGCGTCTGCTATGCCATTTGAAGGCCTTCCATACAGAAATGAAAAAGAACCTAAAACAAGTAAACAATTGACCATCAGATAAGAATACAGTCCAAACACATTCTCACAAATACAGAAATTTTGATGAGGAGTCCTTGATGTTCAATGTCACTAACACTGCAAGCATGCATGTGAGAAAAATTACTAGACAACTAGATCAGCAGTGTGATAACCCATAACTCAAATTGTAGAGTAATCAGATTTATACTTGAGCAGCTTTTCCTGGCTGTGTGCCTGAATAAGGCAGTCTATGTATTTGTAAATATGAATATTTCTTTGTCTGCAAAAGGCCATGGCCAAAGCCAGACATTTTGTGAAAACTCTGGGAGCAGTAGATAAGCCAAAGGGAAGCGCAGAGAACTGAAAGTGTTGAGATCCTGCCCTGAAGCGGTGATATTTCCTGAATGATTCCCTGATAGGAATGTGGAGGTAGGCCTCTTTTAGATCTAGGGTGGCTAGCCAAGCGTACTTGGAGAGCATGGTAGCAGCTGCTGGAGGGTGAGCATTTTGAATTTTGGGATCACCAGGAAGGTGTTTTGAATGGATAGATTGAAGATGGGGCACAAGGTGCACTCTTTTTCTGGGTACCAGAAATAGTCTGGAGTAGAAGCCTTGGCCTATCTGTTCTACAGGAAAGTGCTCTAATGCCTCATAGAGAGCAGGGAAAGGATTTGCTTTTGAGCCTCTGCCCACTGATTTGGTGGTAGATCAGGGAACCCTTTGATGGTTGAAAGGATGTGGAAGGGAAATGTGTATCCTTGAGACACAATGTTCAGAACCCAGTGGTCCTTGGTAATGGTGGCCCAGGTGCTAGAGTGAAAGGAGAGTTTTCCTCCTAGGGGTAAGTGAAGGTGGGCAGAGGGAGGGGGTGGAGGAGGTGAGTCACTGAGTTCTTACCATAAGGGGGTGGCTTAGAACTCCCTAGTTTTGAAGTGGAGGTAGTCCACTGCTTAGATCTTTGCATTCTTTGTGGCTGCTGTCTAGGGGGTCTGTTTCCACGGGGCCTAGGCTGGACCGGTTTACTGGGAGCAGGAAAGGACCAGTGTTTGGAGGGACAATGCCTGATGAACCTTGGGGGCTGGACCTGAAAGAAATCCTTAACTGTTTGCATAGATTTTGCTTTTTCTTCCACCTTTTTTAAGACCTCTTCTGCCTTAGTGCCAAATAAGTTATCTTTGTGCAAGGGGGCATCCAGCAATTTAGATTTGACATGGGCTGGTAGTGGCTGTTCCTTAAGCCATGCATGCCTTCTGATGACATATCCAGTGACTGCTGCCCTGCAAGAAGCTTCTAGGGCATCAAAACCACAGTGCAAGGTGTGTTTAGTTACCTGACTTGCAGAATACATTAACTCTTGTAAATCCTTAGATTCTGCCCAAGCAGGAAAAGAAGAAATTTTTTGTTTAAGGAGTTCCAAGGTATGTTGCTGAAATTTCAGCATATGGAACTGACAATTTAGTGCCCTGACAGCAAGAATAGCTGAGGTGTATACTTTTTTACCCCATCTGTCCAATGCTCAGGAATACCTGTCTGAGGGGGTGGGATTCTTAGCAGAGGTTGCTTTAATCCCTTTTGGCCTTTGAGAAATGACCTCAAGGTCAGCTGTAGGATTTTTAAAAAGATATTTGTGCGAGTCAGGGACTCTGTAGCACCTGTCTGGTTTTCTGGGAGCTGGAGGAAGGGCATCAGGAGTCAAGCTGGATTAGAGGAAAACTTCCTCCACAACATCCAGGACTGGGGGGATGGCCAAGGGTCTGTGCTGTGGAAGATCTAGGAATTCCTTGAGTCTCTTTTTAGACTGAGGATAGTTCTGACTCTCCCATTGGAAATGCTCCCTTAAAATATGCAGGATTTCCCCGAAGGAAAAATCCTCTGGGGGAGAGGCTGAAGAAATGGAAACCTCTGCATCAGAATCCTCATAAGTGGAGAGGGGTTGCATGTCTTCATATTCAGATGCATCAGATTCATCTGATTCTTGTTCAGACAAAACTACAGGGGACTGATCTCTTTTCCTTTTGGAGGGGGGAGCTTGATTCCCCTGATCAGCATGAAAAGGTCTTCTGCCATTTTAAGCATTTCAGACTGAGGCACGGTAGCAGGCGCCTTAGAGTGGGTCTGTTTCTTGGGTGTGGTTCGTACCCTGGGCGCAAGAAACTCGGTTTTTGAAAGAATGGTAATCACGAAAGAAGTCGGTTTGTGTTGAGATTCGGTAGTGTGAAGGAGTTCCTCGGAAGCTGGTGCCTGCGCAGAGGCTCCAGACCCATCCAAGGTAGAGACGACAACAGGGTCCTTGTCGAGGAAGAGTTCTGTGGCATACCAGACTCCAAAAGGGTCCCAGTAGTGGCCTGCGAATCAACAGAAGCGGGCATCAGGGGCTGCGAAAGTGCCTTACTGAGGACCGCAGAACTGATGACTAGCTTAATGGAAGCGTCGTCGTTAGGTATGGACCTGTGCGGTCTGTCTCTGTCTTTATCTTTACGTTTTTATGGGAGATCTGCTGTTGGATGGCTTACCAAAGCCATATCAGAATTCGAGGACTGTAAGTGAAATTATCTGGCTACAATAAGGGCCCGACGACAGATATTTCTGGCTTTGAACAAAACACAGAAGCGACAATGGAGGACGTTGTGGTCTGGGCCTAAACAAGTGACACAGTAAGAGTGGAAGTCTCGGTGTGGTATTTGCTTTCAACAGGCAAGATAATTTTACTAACTTTTTCTGACATCAGTTAGTGCAAGAAAAAAGGATCTCCAATGGGTACTTAGCTTTAGAAGACTTCAACTTCAATGCGGTAGACAAAAACTCAGGTAGTGGGCGACCAGCACTCATGCGAATTGCTTCTGCTTTGGGCTCCACGGCAGAAAAGACTGATGTAATGGCATCAGCAACCTTACTTTATACTACTGACGACCTGACGTCAGTCCTCAAGTGTCAGCAACCAACGCAGAAATATTAAGTCTCTGTTATTCGGGCTGGCTGAGGGCAACCCTGGAAGGGATAACCCAGACATAATGACTGCAACAGTGAAACACGAAGAATATCAGTGACCTGCGTACCCAACCCAAACCAGGGGAGAAAGAAAGCAAAAACAGACTAAGGGAGGGAACTAGTACTAGAAAAGCAAACACAAGTCAAACATCACAATTTTGAGAAATGCTTACACAACTGTGATATGTTCTTCTTAATTCACTACTGTAGTATTTACTTCTTGTCATGACTCTCAAAGCATATGAATAGAGCGTTGATGACATGAAGATGGAACACATGCACCAAGTCCTGCAAGATGGTTGTGACAAAACCTGTCCTAGCTCTGAAAAGGATGCCAGGCTTGTAGTGTTTAGCCAAAGTATGAAGACAGTAGCTGTTCCACAACGGCCTGTGTTGTCAAGGAAGGCTGATGTAGTAGTTCTGGTACTGGTGAAAAAAGCCAGGGTGTTGTTTTCTAAAAAAAGTCTTAAAAATGCAATGGAGTGCGCAATCTACTTACACCGTTTGTTGACAGGTAAAGGGAGAGAATGGAAACCAAAGGGTATAAACAGTTGGTCACACCATTTAAATTGTACAATCTCAAATGTCCCTTTGAACATCCAGAAGTGCAAGATTATTCTCTTCTTGCCCTTTGGTAAAGGAAAAAATACTGGCACATATACAACTTGGTTCAATGACTATCACTTCTGGAATGGAGGAAGAATTAATACCCAAAAATGATTTTTGCCCCTGTGGAGTGTCAAGTTTTCATTGTTCCCCACATGAGAGCTTGCAATACTGAGATTCTTCTAGCTGAGGTCAGGGCTGTCTGATTTCCAGGACAGGTACTTGAACTGTTTAGGATAAGCAGTTGGCTCAAAGTGGGGAAAGAATTAGATGCCCTTCTGTATCACTATTGCATTATTCATCACCATAGGGATTTCCTGCCAAAGGTAGCCCAATGTCTGGCCAGTATACCACAGCTTTTAGATCTTGTACCTGCCATATGTCACACGTATGCTCCCTGCTTAGGGCATAGGGCATAAAGGTAACATATAGACACAGTTACCAAGAATTTCTTTGCTGCCAGTCCGAATGCCATCATTGCTCACTGGTCCGAACTTACTTTGCTCTGCTGAATATTTAACCTTCAGAGAAGTGCCCCACATTGGGGGTCTTTTTTTCTTTTTACTCGTGGTCTTGTTTTCCTTTGTTTACCAGGAGTTCATGTCATTTCAAAAGGGAAAAATGTCAGTGTGGGAGGCAGATTCCCCATAAATATCATCATGAACAGTGCATTTTTTTTGTTTGGGTACTTCCCACGACAATACTACCTGTGGTATTTGTAAGGTGCTTATGCATCAGACTCTTAGAAGACAGTTGTCTTCCCTGGAAATTTATCTCTAGAGACGCTTAATAGTTAGCCCAGGGTCGCAAGATGGAATAATTTATCCAAATGAACTGCGTATTGTACGTACGGCTACTGCATGGCTCCAAAAGTCCCCAAATGCAATCCAAAACAAAATGAGCCAGCAGAAAGTGTGGAAATCCCATTTAATGAAATAAAATAATAAAATGAAATAAATACATCATAACATAGGTAGAGAGAAAAAAGAACCCTACTACCTGCCTCAAAGAGGCTTAACAGCTAGCCCAGGGTAGCAAGGTGGAATCATTTATCCCCAAGGTACTTCTATTAAGCAAGGCGGCGGCCAAGAAATTTCGGATGGATTTTTTGGCTGTCCAGCCTCCACACACCTTTATAGAACCAGGTGATAGCTCTGTAAGCCACCTAGTGTCAACTTCACATTCCTCTCCATTGACCCCATGAGAAGCCTTCCTCTTGTACATCCTCTGAGGCTTAGCAGGCTTCTGCTCCAGACATTAAAGGGGACAAGCAATTGCTTCTTTCAAACGGTCCTGGACGGATTCCGCACATTCTTGTCAGGGAAGAGGTTCTGTGTATTCTTACTGAAACCTTTCAGGGCTTGGAACCTCAGGGGGGTTTTGTTAGTGCTAACATCCGTATCAAGAATAAACAGAAGATTAAACATTCTTTTGTACATCCTAAGGACCAGCAAGCCTTCCCAAGGGGTTTCTGTGCCTACTCCCCCTTATACTTCAAATCCTCACAAAAGGCCTAAGGAACCTGATTCACTGGATGAGGATTAGGAGTTTGATGACGGGTCCTTGTCTTACTCTTTCCAGATGCATTCTCCTTTGGCTTATGGCAGTAATGAAGTGGAGTCCATTAGCCCTGAGTCTCCTTTGGAGTTGTTATTGGGGGTACAGTAGCCAGTATGATGGAATACTTCAAAATGGGATTCTTCTCAGGTGTCTGATACACAGAAGAGGTATTAAGAGTTGCTTCAGGTGGACACTCCTAAACCTTCTGCAGCAACTCCTGTGTTGGCTGGTTTGTTAGACGCCTTTATAACTGCCTCTAAGACTCCCGATTCTCAGCCCCCTGCTCCAAAGAAACCCAACAGGTTGTATAAGGTTCCTCTGGATTATCAATTTCTATAAGTGCCCTTCTGCTGATCCTGCTGTGGTATCAGTCTCCTCTGACAAGCCTTCCTAGCTTTTGCTCTACACCAAGTTTTGCCTTCAAATAAGGATAGTAGGGTTATGGACAGACTGGAAAGGAGGTCTATACTGCTTCCACTGTGGCCTTTAGGGCCATTAATTACCAGTACCACATGACCAGATACACTCTGGCCTTAACTGCCCAAGCTTGTCAAGTTATTTCTGACCTCCTTAACTATAAAAGTTTAAGTCGTCTTCTTTATCTATTCTGGGATCTACCTCTCAGGTGGCTTGCCACTCTATTAAGTGCAGCTATGATGATGCTGATGCCTCTTCCTGACCTGCTACCTTTGGATCTGTCATGAGGCATTACTCTCAGCTTCATCTGCAGTCATTACCTACAGACATTAACGCCAAGTTGCTGGATGCTCCTCTGGATTACAAAAATCTCTTTGAGGCTGCTGTTATGTTTAAATCT
This sequence comes from Protopterus annectens, assembly GCF_019279795.1. Classification (NCBI taxonomy): domain Eukaryota; kingdom Metazoa; phylum Chordata; order Ceratodontiformes; family Protopteridae; genus Protopterus; species Protopterus annectens. The sequence goes on from NC_056739.1 coordinate 1,957,574,291, forward strand.
CTTCAAGAAAAAGGTAAACATCTGCAGCTTCTTAAACATATTTTTGTGTTCCCTAGCCCTAAGTTGCAGAGGAACAATCCTACTAGGTCTGATTTTGTTCGCAGACAGCCTCTTCAAGCCACTAAAGGCAGAAAGGGTGCTAGGTCAGCTTCACTTGCTAAGTCTTCTCAAGCTCCCATAGCCCAGAATCCTCCTTTATCTGGCAAGCCTCCTTCCCTGACATTTTGACCCTCTAACCCTTGGCCAGGTTCCCTTGTCCCTTCAGCTTTCCATCTGTCTTCCAAACTGGCAACTCATCTCCTCAGATTCTTGGGTTCTGTCCATTATCTGCCAGGGTTACTTCATAGTGTAAATGTCTCTCCCTTCTTTTTCTGGGATTCCTCAACCTCCTAGAGAGCAGCTTCCTCATTTCTCAGAAGTTAGGTCCCTGGTGGACCAGGGAACTATTCAGCCTGTCCCTCCTTCCCAGGTAGGAAAGAGATATTACTCCAGAATGTTCATGGTTCCTTGAAAAGAGGGCACTTGGGAGATCTATTCTAGATCCTTCCTTGCTCAACAGCTTTCTCAAGGGTGCTTTTCAGATGCTTTCTCTTCAAACCCAGTTTCCTTAGTTGTTGCCTCAGGCTTTTCTGGTATCCTTGGATATGAAGGATTACTTACCTTCACATTCCTATTCAGCCTTTTTTCAGGAAATTTTTGTGTTTCTGTCTCCTCCTCTCATTTTCAGTTCTCTGTTTTGCCCTTTGCCCTCTCTTCTACCCCACAGGTATTCAAATAATGCCTAACTCCTGTGATTGCCTTTTGCAGGTTCCAAGGCATTCAGATCTTTATCAAGATGTTGATTGAGGCACCTTCTCTCACTTGTCTGTTACATGCTCTGGGGTTCACCACATACCTCCTTCAAAGCCTGGGGTTCACTATTAACTTCCAAAAGTCTGTCCTGACTGCCTCACAGGATGACGTGTATCTGAGCTGCAGGATTCAGATGATGCCAATGATGGCCCCTCTTTCACCTCCAAAGGTTTTGTCCTTGACAGCTTTCTTCTAGTTCTCTTCCCATTCTGCCTACCATTCCAGCAAGAAAGTTTCTTCATGCAGTGGGATTCATGGTCTTTTCTATTCTAATGCTCCCTCTTGCCAGACTGCATATGCAGAAGCTTCAATGGTACCTCAAGTCAGCTTGGCTTCAGCACAGTCACCCTGGACTTCACTGTACCTCTCCTTCCCTGTCTTAAGTGGGGAATCTGAATGGTAGATTCAGCAGCTTACCCTCAAACCCAGGCCTATCCTTTCAGCCTCCAGTTCCTTCTGAAGAACTTTTTTCCAACACCTCAGACATGGGGTGGGGTCTTCCTGTGGTTACCTGAAAGTTCAAAGTCTCTGCCCTCTCATCAGAAATCTGACCATATCAGCATCAGCAAGATAAGAACTCTGATTCTGACCCTTCTGGCTTTACAGTCCATGCTCTCTCCAGGCCCTCTGAAAGTTTACGCAGACAACATCACTCTGATGTGGTATGTCAACAAGAAGGGGGGCTCAGTCTTACCTTCTTTGCAAGCTGGCTCTTCAGGCCTGGGATCTAGTAATCAGTTATCAGCTAACTCTTCAAGCAGTGTATATTCCTTCATAGTACAATCTAGTGGAATACTCTTTGAGCAGGTCCAAAACACAGGTTCACTAATAGATGCTTCACACAGAAAGTGTTTCTGGACATAATCCATCGATGGGATACTCAAGTAGATCTTTTATACTACGAGCCAATCAAAAAAATCTCACAGCGGATCCTCTTCTGTTCAATGCAGAACATCAGGCAGTTCCGCATTAAACAGAAGTAGTTCTGTTTTGTGATTTTTTTGATTGGCTCGGCATACAAGGCAATAAAAAAAAAAAAAAAAAAAAAAAAAAAAAAAAAGCGGAGGCTCTCTCGATGGGATTTTAACCGGGAGTGCAGGACTTGGGATAGGGCTGCTGATCCTAGGACAGTCCCACTCAAATAGGGATGTCTGGCAACCCTGTGTATGGAGCACACAAGATCTAAAGGGTTTGGTACAGTGGCCGGATGTTGGGCTATCCTTGGCAGGAGATCCCTAAGCTGAAGAATACTGCAACAGTGAACAGAAGGACATCTACTGTTATGGTAAGATTTTACACAACCTTTTCCCAATATGAAACTGAGGTCTCAAAGTGGTACAATCTCCTTGCTACTGGACCTCAAGTGCAACACCCCTTTTAAGACCAGATTCAGGGTCAAGTGGGATAAAAGCAGTTGCTTTAAAGACAGACCTGCAGAAACTACCGAAGCATTCAGCTTAGCAAAGCACTGCATAATCAGATTTAATCACATCTGACTGGTGAGGACCAGTGATACCTTGGCTAATCTTGGGTCTTGTCTTCTACCTTGACACCAATGAAAGAATCTTTTCTATTTTCCTAAATAAATGTTCTTGTGCAAGGTTGTCTGGCCTCCCTTAAGAACTAAAGAACATTCTCAGAAAACAAGTGACTGGAGAGAATGAGTGATAAATCATCCTCAAGCCTGCCTTACAAGTCTTACAGGTTTGGGAGAATGCTAGATCCCTTACCTCAGGGTACTTGGTCTACATGATGTGGATAAACAAATAGTTTCTACCTAGTTCGGTTCAGCAGAAGAGAGAGTGAACCAATGCTGCCTGGGCAAAAATGACGCAGGAAGTATAACTTTTGGCCTCTTCTCCTAGTGCTTTTGTAACAGCTTGTGGATTAGGGGAATAAGAGGAAATGTATTCAGAAATGGATATGCCTAAGGGATGGAGACAGCATCCGTTTGTCAAGAGCCCTCATGTTGCCATCCTGGGACAATATCTCTTCAGTCATCTATTTTCTGGAGAAGTAAAAAGGCCTATTCATGGCACACCCAATGTGTGAACTAGATTTAAGAACACTCATCTCTTGAGCATCCATCCAGACTGCTGTATAAGGATGGGGATGTGCTAGGCCCTAGGAATGATCCCCATCTCCTATGTCGGAACAGCTATCTGCATAAGAGACAGGAATGGGTAGCCCTATTACTTGTTTATGAACCACATCACTGTAATTGTCTGTTCCGATCAGTAAGGGCCCTGTTTCCAACGATGCTCAAATGTCTTTATGGCTAAAATAACTATCATCATCTCATTGATGTTTCTATGTTTTATCTGAAGGCCTTTTCATCAAGTTCCTTGTACTCATGTTTCCTGTTTGTCGGAGTCTAGTTTCACCTTGAAGGGTACCTTTAGGTCCAGGGAAATCTGTGTACTCCTCAAAGCCATTTTTTAAACACCTTTACTAAATATCGCTCAAGACACAGGCAAATGCATATTAAATGAAAAAAATAATTCACATTTATCATATTCATGCAGTACACATTACATTGCAGTACACATTTTATTCACTTCAACATAAAATTGCTCAATTCCTGCCTTCCCTTAAACTTTCTCCTCATACTGTACATTTATTCATGTGTAATTTACTCCTCCTCTTTTCTAAAGACCCAACCTCAAGTTTCTTTACTTTATATTACTCAGTACTTCAATTACAGCTGGTTTAGCTTTTGATTTCCATTTTCTAGCAGTCGCTTTTCTGGCAGCCAATGCCATCAAACTCAGTAAGGTCTAGTTATGTAGGGGCAATTCAGATCCTGAGTACCAGCTCAAAAAAAGAAGTGATGTCTTACCATAACGTTCCATCTGTGTTGTCGATCTTCATCTATTCCTGACTTGTGAGTTGAGCGGAATGAGCCTGTTGTCAGGGTCAGAGTAATTTCCTGGGACTGAAATGGTATTTCCTTATTCAAATGATCCTACTTCATCCACCATGAGTTTTTTTCTTAATGCAAGACAACAAGGAGATATTGGTTTCAAGTGATGAGGAGGTAATGATTCAGTTTCTTAATTATCAAGGCACTTCTCATATCCAGGCTTGCCAGGAGTACATCAAAAGAATATTTGCTTCTGCTACGAGCATCACCATAATACATGGTGCAATATAGCCTAGAAGTCGCAGAATATTCTAATCTGCCAGCATCGTCAATTTGATCTGAGAGACAAATGCCTTGCATGTTAGAGTATCAAGAATTGAGCCTAGAAAGATCAGTTTTTAAGAGGGAATTGGGGATGATTATTCCCAGTTACAAAGGCTCAGGTCCCTGATGCACTTTGTAGTGAAATTTGTAGCATTCAAAGCAAGTTGGCTGGGATTCTACTAGAGTAAGGCAATCACCAAGGCAGGAAAATATATAAATGTCCCTTTGTTCTATAAAAGGCCATCAGTGGAGCCAGACATTTTATGAATACTCTAAGCACAATGAACAAGCAAAACTGCAAGTTGCTGAACTAATAATGGTTGTCTCTGCTGTCACTCTTAAAAATTTTCTGTGACTTTTATTTATGTAGATGTGAAGGTAAGCATCATTCAAGTCCAGGCTTACCATGAATATTCCTTGAGTGATCAGTGATAATAATCCATTCAGAGTAAGCATAGTTAATTTTGGTGCTTTAAGGAACTGCTTTAAATGGAAAATGAATTTTAGTCTCTCCAAGGGCCTTCTTTTATTGGGACAGTAACAGTCTGGAGTAAAAAAAAAAAAAAATATGTACTTACCATAAAGTTCCATCTGTGTTGTCCATTTTCATTTATCCTTGACCTGTGGGTTCAGTTTCGAATATAGGAACACACTCGGCTGTTACTACAGCCCGCAAGAACCAAAAGCTCTTGAGCTTAAGTCCTACCCAGAATACTCCTCTCCAGATTACCTCTGATCAGGGGTGGCTCATGCTATTGGACTGCAGCCCTTCCACCTAGAAAAAACAAAAGAAAAATCTGCAAAACAAGAAAATAAAAACGGAAGAAAAAAAATCACGTGCCCCGACTCCTCTGCCCATGCGCGGACACATTAGAGAAACTCAGACTGCCTTTATCAGCAGTCCGGATACACAGAAAGAGGTACCCAGCAATCACTGCTGTGAGATACCCAGGAATCTGTGTGGTGACAACCGAACGAAACAGTGGAGCTCCAGACTGCTTTAGCTGCAGGCAGAACCAATGAAGACTGAGGGGTGAGCTGCTCTCGCGGGAATTTCATTGCGCGGGCTTCGTTCGTAGATTACTGCTGGACAAATTCTTCAGGTAGGTATTTGGTCGCTGGCTGGAATGTGGGCTTGCTTCGTTCGTGAAACTGGGTGCTGGATTGCTCGTGAACGGGTAGGAGAAGGCTTTGTGACAGGAATTATATTGAACGGGTAGGACAGCAGGCAGGTAGGTGAAGTGTGTGTGTGTGTGTGTGTGTGTGTGTGTGTGTGTGTGTGTGTGTGTGTGTGTGTGTAATGCCCCAGTTACTATATACTGGTGGCTAGAGAGAACAAATGGTGGTGGCTAGAGATACTCAGGCTTGAACCCTGTACCTTGGATGCTTGTGGCAAGGACATGAATTCCCTATCCACCACCATTTCTAAAAAAATTTGCAGATCTTTGCCTCATATTTGCTCTGTTCCTCATAAAATCTGTGGTTTCTGTATCTACATTTTTCCTTGCAAAGTCTGTAGTGCAGTGGTGCACTGGTAGCATTGCTGCCTAACAGCTACAGGTTCTCTGGTTTGATTCTTGGCTGGGGTGCCTTCTGTGTGGTGTCTGTATGTCCTCCCATCTTACAAAGATGCGTCTGGCATTTCTCCCTGCTCTGCTGAAAATTGTCTTTTGTTCCAAGTTAGACTAGTTTCCTGGTTAAATGTTTAAAAATAACAGGCATTTGAATTTCAGACTTCATATTCTTCAGAAAGTACATGGTAATACAAAACTGTTTATTCTAGCAGTTGTCTAAGTTTATAACGTGGATATTTGAAATTTGTCCCTATTTTTGGGACTGTATTCCCCCATTACTGGCTTCGTCCAGGTATTTTGTGCTAAGGTTGAGAGTTATCGATGGTGAGAACTGAATTCATTGAATGTTTGGGGGTTGTATTCTCCCCCATTACTGGCTTTGTCCACATGTTTTTTTGCTAAGAGGTTGAAAGCTATAGTGAGAACTGAATTCACTGAATATGTTTGGGGGCTGTATTCCCCCATTATTGGCTTTGTTCAGGTGTTTTGTGCCAAGCGGTTGACAGTTATGGTGAGAAATTAATTCACTAAATGGTAGCCATTTAAGTCTGTCTTCCTCTCTTTCACAAAACAGCTGATTTGGCATAGTGGTATGTTTCTGGGACTGTTTTTCACAGGGTCCCCTGGGTTAAAGACGTGGCAGTGAAATGTATGGTGGTAACAGCATTTTATTCTAGCAACTTTCCAACATTATACAAGCAATGTTTAAAATGTGTCTCTGATTTTTAGGCTTTTGTCCCCCCCCCCCCCAATAAATTTTGGCTTTTTCCAAATTTCTTGTGCTGCAAAGTTCAGAGATACAACTGAGTGTCGAGAAGATTTTAGAAGGAGCGGAGAGCTGCAGGGGAACAAAACTTTAGTGCTGCTTATTCTGAGTCTGCTTGCATTGTTAATAGCACAACAATTAGTGTACTTGCTTTTGATGCAGAAGGCTGTGGGTTCTACTCCCACAGTACATAGATGCATTGCTGATACTGTACTGTGTTGTAAAGTGGGTGGATGCTGCAGTCCTCTTTGGCAAAGATACCTAGAGTAACTATGAACCTGTTATCAGTTTGCCATACAGTCCCTATTGCGATATTACTATCTTATCATTTTTTTTAATGCATGCAACATAGGCAATTTATTCCTCAAGGGCAACAGGCACTTTATTTGTAGATGAATAAACAATGACATATAAAGTTGTTTGCTAGCAGCAACCTCTTCATTATTACAGATTTCTTTAATGTGGAATTATTTAGATGACTTTTACTACTTCAGAGACTGTGCATATTTACTGATACTGGTGGACTGTAGAAGGTTGAATAGACTTTTATGATGGAAATGTTCTGAATTGGGTAGTTTTGTCATTGGTGCATGCATTTTGTTTCATTGTTTAGGGGGAAAAATGTTCAAAACAATACATTTAAAATGCCGTCTAACAACTGTACTGTATTGTACAAGGAATATAATTTAGTACAATCAGGAAGGTGTATCAAAGAGCACATGCACGTTTCATTGTACAAGGAATATAATTTAGTACAAGGAATATAATTTAGTACAATCAGGAAGGTGTATCAAAGAGCACATGTGTGTTTCATGTGCAAGAGGCCTATGATTTGAAAACAGCCCAAAGTTAATCTTTATCTGTCACTGGCAAAATGTATTTTCTTTGAATGTGGGTTTCAATGCTGTCTCAATGAATGTACATTTCAAGGGCAGAGAAGTTTTTAATGCTAAGCCCGTTTTCATTGTGAGACTGCATTGCTTTGTTTAGCAGATGCCTTAGTGTTTGTGCTATAAAATGCAAAATAAAACTTTCAAATGAAATCCAAATCATCATAGAAGTAAAGCAGTATGCACATTAGTGTTTATGGTAAATGGAGTGAAATAGCCAAGTAATGGATCATTGGAATAGCTGCAGGGGGAGGGCTCCATTCGACCATGATTTTGTGTGGGGGAAGGGCGGCAAACTCAAAGACAGCCCCAGCTGAACTATACCTCCCAACTGTCCAGATTTTCACAGAATTAATAGATTTTTGCTTCTTATTTTTGGTTTGTTCCTCATAAAATTTGTGGTTTTCTGGAAAATCATTTAGGAATAAAGTCACTAAATAATGACACACTGAGTTTCAGACTTCATAACCTTCAGAAAAATGCATGCTAAAATAAGGCCTGTTATTCTATCAACTGTCTCAGTTTATACAAGAGCAATTTTTAGTACTGTTTATATGTTCCCCCAATATATTTGGCCTTGTCCAAATTTATTGCATTAACAGGTTGAGAGGTACATGCAAATAAATTGCTTTATAGAATTAGGCATAGCCAAACCTCTCTCAACTGTCCCTGAATTTGGCTCAAAATGTTGCTCTTCCCCTAATAATCCCTCCGCAAAATAGCAATTTTGGAAGAAATCATGGAGGGTTTACAATTAAGAAATAACTGTAATAACCAGAGTTATAGATTACTTTTATTTCAGAAATGCATGCAGATTCTTTTGTCAGCTGCTCAAGTTAGCAGTACTAATATTAAAAAAGTGTCCCTTCTTTGACAGGTTCCCAGCTGTTTTGTGTGGCTATTTTATATTTTTGCATCACATTTTTTGTCCATTTTTCATAAAATTTTGTTTTTTTTTGGCAAATTAGTCGTAAATCATTAAAGACTGAAGTTAGAAAATAATGACAGACATTTGAGTTTCAGATTTCATATCCTTCAGAAAATTCATACTAATGCAAGACCTACTATTCCATTATCTTTCTAAGTTTATAAGAGCAATATTTAAAAATTGTCCTTATTTTTGGGCCTTTGTCCCACTTCTATGTATGGCTTTGTCCAGATTTCTTGCTCTGAGGTTGAGAGGTATGACAAATGTGTCAGGGCCATCACAGACAGCCAGAGACATTTTAAATTGTGACATACTTGTTGCACCCCACTCCCCCATGTAGTGACTGTGGATGTCTCCAAGCAAGGCAAGGAGCAGTTATGTAGTGTAAATGTGCAGGGTATCCCCCCATCCAAGGCAGAGACAAGTACTAGAGTGGCTTTTCATATGTTCTTAATTTTGCTGAATGGTCTGGTTTCTGTCATATTTTTGTACTGTTGATTCATGCTTATTACTCAGAAAGTGCCTGTTGCTATGTGTTTTAAGTAGCAATGCTTTAATGACCATCAGGTAAGCTTGTCTGAGATCATAACATGCAAGTAAGCTTTAATAAGCATACTGTTAAAGAATTGCCAACAATGAAAGCCTTTCTGTTGTTGCCATGCAGAGAATACTTAACTAGATAATGTATAAGCATTGGGTATTGAAATGCATATGACAGTATTTGTAATAAAGGGCAGGATTACATTATTTTAAGAAGCTCATTACACTTGTTGGAGACTTCCAGTGATCTCTGAGGGCTTTACCTGTAAACTAAACAGAATGCCATTCATGTGTGGTCCATAACATGTACAGTAATACTTTAAGCAATGTATCTTGAGCTTGTTTCTTGTTTGCTTTTCATTTTTTACTTTAATCATGTTTTCCCCATGAAACAAGTAGATAGTTGTCAGGCAGCAGGTCTTTTTTGGATAAGAAACATTTTTACAAGTGGGGGCATCACAGAGATTGCTACTTTCAGCATGTTACTTGGTACTTTAATAAAGCTGAATATAAATTATAATTAGAACTGCAGTGCAAGGAGAAGCGGTTTGAGTTGAGTGCTGCTTGTTTTTCTTATACTTGATTTTGGCTGGCATTCCAGTAATGCATTTAAAAAGTAATTTATTTTTTCATGCCTCACAACCTTTTTGTTTCCATCTAGATATTAAGAAAGCTGTCATGCAGCCAATGCATTGAAATATTTTTATTCTTTTGCACTTCATTTGTCTTGATTGGACTTTCATAATGAGGGTTTGGCACCCAGGGCAGCATATTTAATTAAAGATATTTTTTGTGGTTTTGAGCATAGCTCCTCCCCTTTCTAGTTGGCCGCACCCCTTCCCATTGACCCCACCCATTCAGCTATCTCCTGCAGCCCCCCTTTGATTTGAAGTCACCAGCCTCCACTGCCTCGGACTGTGCTTGCAAAGAGAAAAAGAAAGTATAATCTTAATAATACTGTCATGAAGACCATATCTGGCATCATGGGCGAAAAAATTATAACTAGGACCAAAAATCATTCCACCAAGAGGTCTGAAAGGAAGGGGGAATGGAGGGTCAAGGATAAATGAAGATAGACAACACAGATGGAATGTTATGTTAAGTACATAACTTCTTTATCTGATGATGTCCATCTTCATTTAATCCTTGACATGTGGGACAGTCTCCAGCTACCTCATATCTTGGGAGGAGTCATGGAAGGTTATTCCTGAGTACCAGAGAACCAAATGATGCTCTTGCCATAGAGGCCAATCCAATTTGTAATGAGTAATAAAGGTATGTGGGGTAGTCCATGCTGCTGCTGCACAAACCTCGTCCATTCAACCATTAGACTGGAACACTGCTGAAGTAACGACTGCTCTGGCAGAGTGTCCCTTAACAGCCCCAGGTAATTCAATTATCCTCTTGTTGTATATAAGGGAAATACAATCTTTTAGCCATCTAAATAAAGTGACTTTGGAAACTGCCTTGCCCATTCTAGTATTTCCCCTTTGTTTGAGTAGCTGGGAAAAAAAGTACCGGTAGACTGATTGCCTGACTGATGTTCTTTTCTGACACTACATGTGGCAAAAAGTAAGGGTTTGTTTCACAGTGGAACCCTGCCTTTGTGAAATATCAAATAATGTGGTTTGCAAGATAAAGCTGAATTTCAGAAATCTGTCTGGCAAAAGAAATTGCTACCAAAAGTATAATTTTCCAAGACAAGAAATTCAAGTCACAAAAGGCAGCAGGCTCAAAGGGGGAAGAGAACTATTACTGTCTGTATTACTAAGTTAAAACCCCAAAGGGCATACGGTTCCTTATATGGGGGTTTTAACATCAAGTTCCCTTTTAAAAATGCTTAGCAAAACCTATGAGAAATTAAACACTAAATCCATTATGAAAAATTGAGATCGCCACTAGTTAAACCCCAATGGTAAAGGAAGAGGCCCCTGCTTCAAACAGTAAAGCTAAAAATTCTAAGACTATCGATACCAGCAGCAAAGGAATCAATGCTATTACGAGCCAGCATGAAAATCTCTTCCATTTGCTTCCATTTGCTACTGTTTAGTTTTCTGGTGGAAGGCTTGTGGAAGGCCAAAACGATCCTACGAACTGGGAAAGAAAGTTTATTACACCTGGAGATCAATGGGGAGAAGCCAAGCCATGAACTTCAGGTGCTGAAGGTTTAGGTAAACTAATTCTTCTGGATGGGACAGGAGATCTGGACCCAGAGTCCATGGTCATTGAATCAGTTAAGGGCAGAGAAAAGGGAACCAAATCTGTCTAGGCCAGAAGGGAGAAATGAGGGTTACTTTGCTCGTCAACCTGTTTGCTTTCTTTAGAAATTGAGGAATTAATGGGAAGGGGGGGAAAGGCGAGGGCCAATTGTGCAGGACAGCGTCTCTCGGGACTCCTCCTGGGGAGGGGGTTAGGGCAAAAAATCTGCTGCACTTGGTGTTCCGGGGTGATGCAAAAAGGTTGCAGCAAGGCTGGCCCCAGTGATGAAAGATCTTTCCCGCCATTCTGGGACTGAGAGAACACTCATGAGGCAAAAGAATGCATCTGCTCAGTTTGTCATCTCCCCAGAATATGCATTTCAATCAGAAAGCAGTTGGAAGAGACTGCCCAATGCCAGACTCCAAGTGCTTCTCGACAAAAGGGGTATGACTTGATTCCTCCCTGTTTTGCTGATGTACCAAACTACTGACATATTGTCTGTTTCAATTGCAATCGTTCCTAGATGGAGTATTTTCAAAAGCCTGCAATGATAAAAAGTACAGTTTTGTACCTACCATAAATGTAGATGTTCGAAGATCCACATTGCTGCAGTCATAACTTGTGGGTAGTCCGCTGTCCTCGGTCGGCCCGAATACCAAAGTATTAGGCTGGCGTCGGTCATGGGCGCTCAGATCTGACGTCAGAGCGTCATGGTATTAAAGCACATGACCGACGTCATATCCTCAGTCTTTTCTTGCCCCAGATGTCAGAAGGCCCAAAAAGAAAGGCCACAGCCAAAAATAGAAAAACCTCCAAAACCCATGTACAAACAACCTTCACCACCCAAACCATACAACCACTCCAAACTACAGAGGGGAAGGAGGGAGGGTAAATAGGACTGCAGCAATGTGGATATTCGAACATCTACATTTATGGTAGGTACAAAACTGTACTATGTTCTTCATCTCACATTGCTGCAGTCATAACTTGTGGGTAGAATCCCAAAGCAAAGGTAAAGGGAGGCTGGCAAAATCATAAAGCATTGGGAGCTGCTAACATGCCCTGTAAGACTGCAGTGGCAAATCCAGCCCTAGATTTGGAATAAAGAGGGAGATGGTAATGTTTAGAAAAAGTGTGCACTGAACTCCAAGTAGCTGCCTCCAAAATATCTTTAGTAGCTACACCCCTTAAAAAGCAGTAGAAGTGGCAGTAGCCCTAGTGGAATGAGGTCTGATTCCAGCCGGAATCTCCTTACCATGATGAGAATAACAAAAAGCAATACAATGGCCAATCCACTTAGAAATAGTTTGTTTTGAAACAGGTTTCCCCTGAGAGGCCAAAGCAAAAGAAACAAACAACTGTTGAGACTGTCTGAACATTTTAGTCCTGCTCAAATAATAACGCAACTGCCTGTGAATATCCAAAGTGTGCAAAATTTTCTCCCCTTTATTTTGGGGATCAGCATAAAAAGTGGGCAAATGAATAGATTGGTTCAAGGCCACATTTGAAACCACTTTAGGCATAAAAGTAGGGTTAGTACGCAGAGATATCCTATCCTTATGAAAAATCAGGAAGGGTTCAACTGCCATTAGAGCCTGTAATTCAGATACCCTCCTAGCAGACGTAATGGCCAACAAAAAAGCAGTCTTCCAAGACAAAAACTTTAACTCAGACGTAGCTGCAGGTTCAAAAGGTGGTAAAGTAAGCTTTTCCAACACAAAATTGAGATCCCAGGAAGGAGTAGGAGCTCTATGCGGGGGTCTTATGTTCTTTGCCCCTCTAAGGAATTGCTTAAAGGATGAGAGACTAATGGTGGGTCACAGTCATAGTGAGCAGAAATGGCTGCAGCATGAACTTTTACAAAGGAGAAAGACAAACCCTTGTCTAATAATTCCGTAAGATATTGAAGAGAAACACTCAAATCAGGCCTGGAAACATCAAAGCTCTTTGCTTTGCACCAAATAAAAAATCTCCTCCATTTATCTGCATAAACTTTCCTTATACTAGGCCTTCTGGCCTCCAAAATAACATTCAAAACTTGTTGAGGAAGCTGCGACCTTCCAGGTTCTAGAACAGAATATGCCAGGCTGTTAGATGCAGGGACTGAATTCTGACATTGAGGAAATGATTGCCTGCCTGAGACAAAAGGTGTGGAATTGAAGGCAAAGGCCAAGGAGGCTCCCGTACTAAACTCCTCAGCAGAGGGTACCAGTGCTGTCGAGGCCAATCTGGAGCTATTAGAATCATGGAGGGCTTGTCTTGTCTGACCTTTAAGAGCACCTTGGGAAGGAGAGGCAGAGGAGGAAAGGCATAGACATGAAGATTGCTCCAACTGAATGATAGAGCATCCACTTTCCAAGCTGTTGGATGAAACATCTTTGTGCAAAACTTTGGCAACTGGAAATTTAGTGGAGAAGTGAACAGATCTATGTCTGGAGTCCCCCATATCACTGTCAACTGTTGAAATACATGAGGATCCAATTTCCACTCGTGGGGATCCACCATCTGTCTGCTCAAAACATCTGCTAAGGAGTTCTGTGCTCCTGGCAGAAACCTTGCCTGAAGAGTGAGGTGCAAACTGAGAGCAGTCTCCCACAAAATCATAGCTTGCCTGCAAAGAGGGTACGAATGGGTTTCCCCTTGCGTGTTGATGTACCACATGATAGTTGTGTTGTCTGTTTGAATCAACACTTGTCCTGGGTGAAGTAGATCCTTGAAAGCCATCAATGCAAATTGGACTGCTAACATCTCCTTCAAGTTGATATGTAAATGTTGAAGTCTGGCAGGCCACGTGTCTTGAACCCATTTTCCATTGAGGTGAGCTCCCCAAGCCTTGTCCGAGGCATCTGTCGTTAAGATTTGACTCGCCTCTGGTCGGGTCACAGAGAGTCCCTTGTTTAGGTGACATTCCTGAGCCCACCACAAAAATTCCTTTTGAATGCAAGTTATTATCTGAATGACAGTGTCCAGATCGTGGCAGTGTTGCATCCATACATTTTTGAGATACCATTGTAGCTTCCTCATATGCAGTTTGGCATTGGGAAGCACCAGAATACAAGATGCCATGAACCCCAAGGCTTGAAGGACTGTCCTTGCAGTCAGCCTGGACCGTAGAGACAATTGTTGGAAGTAAAGTGTAAGGTTTCTTTGTTTGTCCAGGGTCAGAAAGGCCATCTGGGAAGCTGTATTCAGTCTCACACCCAGAAAGCAAATTTCCTGAGAGGGCACTAGACTGGACTTTGTTTCGTTCACAGAATACCCTAGGCACCTTAACACTGCCATAACATACTGTAGATGGTGAAGAAGCTTGTTTTTGTCTTGAGCAAGAATCAGGCAATCATCCAAATAAGGATAAATTTGTATTCCTCTTAACCTTAAGAAGGCTATCACCGGAGCCAGAACCTTTGTGAACACCCTGGGCGCAGTAGATAAGCCAAAGGGCAATGCAGAGAACTGATAATGTAAAGTCCCAGCCCGAAAACGCAGGAATCTCCTGCAACTGGGCCTGATAGGAACATGAGATCCAGAGTTACCATCCAGTGATCTTTGCCCAACAGAGGCAGAAGTTGTTGCAACGTCAACATTTTGAATTTTGGAATGTCCAGGTATGTGTTGAGGATAGATAAATCCAAAATTGGCCTCCAAGTGTTTCCTTTCTTTGGTACAAGAAACAGGTGTGAATAAAATCCTAGGCCCACTTCTGACAGAGGGACCTGCTGTATAGCCCCCATTTGAAGAAGTAAAGAAATCTGTTTGTGAGCCTCTACCCTTTGCTGAGGGGGAACGTCTGGCATGCCCTTGAAAGGAGGCAATGTGTGGAAATAAAACTTGTAACCTCGGTCTATAATGTCCAACACCCATTTGTCCTGGGTGACTAAAAGCCAATTTTGCTTGAAGAGTGCCAACTTTCCTCCCAAAGGTGCTGCCAGACAGGAGGGATCTGGCAGCTGAAGATGCAGGTCATTGGGCCTGTTTACAAAAGGACTGGCCCCTGCCCTCACCTGTAGATTGTGCAGGGGAACTCCACGTTCTAGGCCTGAAAGAACTCTGAGCTCTGCCCCTACCACGCCTAGATCTGCCCCTAGACTGTAAATCAGAAGAAGGGTAAGCCCATCCCTTAGTAGGCCAATTCCTGCTAAACTTAGGGGGCTGCACCTGCAAAAAATCTTTAACAGTCTGCATAGACTTAGCCTTGTCTTCCATTTTCTTTAAGACAGACTCCACAGGAGAACCAAACAAAACTTCAGACTGTAAAGGAGCATCTAAAATTCTAGCTTTAACATGCTCTGACAAATTCTGATCCTTAAGCCAGGCGTGCCTGCGAATAACTGATCCAGTGGCAGCCACCCTGGAAGAAGCCTGTAAAGCATCGAAACCACACTGCAAAGAATGCTTACCCACCTGATCAGAGGCATGAACCAAATCATGTAATTCCTTACACTCTATGCCCTCTGCCAAAGCATCTACCTTAGATTTTAACTGAGTAAGGAGAAAATTCCAGTACTTCAACATATGAAACTGGCAATTCAAAGCCCTCATTGCTAGAGTGGAAGAGGTGTACACTTTCTTACCCCACCTATCCAAAGCTCTAGAGTCTTTATCCATAGGAACTGGATTCTTTACAACAGAAGCCCTGACACCCTTAGGTCCCTGGCTAATAGTTTCTGGGTCAGCCCTTGGGCTCTTATACAGATATTTATGAGCCTCAGGCACTCTGTAATACCTATCTGGTTTAACTGGCGCAGGAGGCAAAGAGTCTGGATTAAGGGAAGCCTCAGAGAAAACATCCTGAACAACATCCAAAACAGGAGGTATAGCTAAGGGCCGATGTTGTGGTAAAACAAAATTCCCTAAGCCTCTTTCGAATCAGAAATCCTGGCCTTCCCATTCAAAATGCTCCCTCATAGAATGCAGAGTTTCTGAAAAAGAAAAATCCTCTGGAGGAGAAGCAGAAGGACTGGAATCCTCTGCGTCTGAATCAGAATAAGGAGGAAAATCCTGAGTGTCTTCAGCCGAAGACTCTGAGTAATCTGAAGCCTGTTCCAAACATTCTACCTCTGGCTCCACCCTAGGCCTCATATCTGGAGGGGGCATAGAACCCCTGATTAAGGAAATTAAATCTTCTGCCATTTTAAGCATGTGTTTTTTAGGCACAGAACCTGCAGAACTAGGACTGACACCTGAGGAAGGCAAACCAGACCTGCCCTTAGAAGGTATCTTAGAGACAGAAGGAGAAGGCCTAACCCCCTTAGGCAAAGAAGGGAGTACAGCAACCTGAGAGGCCCCCTCAGCCTGACCTGACTCCTGAGAGGCCACATCCTGCAAAATTAACGTCTCCCCCTGAGACTCAGCTGAAACCTCGGCTGGATCTACAGATTCCACCGTAGTTTCTAAAGAACCGGCGTCCGGAACGGACGACTCATCCTGCTTGGACCTTAACGATTTTTCCTTGCGCTTCTTAGCGGTAGCGGGTGTCGGAGAATCCGACGGCATATTGTAATTACACCGCTTACCGAAGACAAGCCTAGCACAATCTAACCTACGTTTAATGGTGCGCTTATTAAACCTAGCACAAAAGCGACACCCGACTACGTCGTGCTCAGGCCCCAAACAAGGAATACAGAGAGAGTGGTAATCCCTATGCGGTATCTGTTTCCCACAAGAAATACAATTATTCACTTTTTCTGACATCCGGAAATAACTGAGGCAAGAAAAAACAAAAATATTCCCCAACGGGGTACTTAGCCCAACTTGGTTTCGGTCTGAAACTCAGAATACGAAAATTTCAGAACGCCGAACGGCACTTGCAAACGCTGCTTCTGCTTTGGACCATGCGGCAAAAAAGACTGAGGATATGACGTCGGTCATGCGCTTTAATACCATGACGCTCTGACGTCAGATCTGAGCACCCATGACCGACGCCAGCCTAATACTTTGGTATTCGGGCCGACCGAGGACAGCGGACTACCCACAAGTTATGACTGCAGCAATGTGAGATGAAGAACATCCACTACCCACCGCTCCACAACACTGATATGCAAGCTGGCCACCATGGCAGGGCCAAGTGCCTTGGACTGTCTTGCCCAGATAATGCCCCCACCCATTTGGAAGGTGTCCTTGGTCGTTATGGGTTGGGGCTGCTGAGGGACAAAGGGGTGGCCCAGGAGAATTTCCTCTGACTGGATCCACCAAGCTAGGTCTTTCTTGCAAAAGTAGGTAATCAAGACCTGGTCTGACATTGGTTGGTACAAAATGGACCACTGGTATGGTAGAAGCCACTGGAAAATTATGTTACATCTCACCAGGAGGACTATTGTCGAGGCTGCCATCGAACCTAGGGCTTGCAGAAAGTACAGTTGTGTACACTTACCATAAATGTAGATGTTCGAGTGTATTCACTGTTGCAGTCATCACAATTGGGTTATCCTGCAAGGGGTACCCCTCAGTCGGCCTGAATACCAGAGGCTTAGTATTTCTGCATCAGTTGCTGTCTATCCAGGACTGACGTCAGGTCATCAGTGGTATGAAATCAGGCAGCCGACGTCATTACATCAAATTTTCTTGTCCCAAATGTCAAGAGCCCCAAAATAGGGAGCTAGGTAATGGTGGAAGACCACCACCAGTAGAAAGTAAATACCAAAACTTCCCTGTAATGAGTGAGGAAGAGGGAGAAAGACGGAGAAAGAGAAGGGGGATAGTGGATGGGAAACATTTATGGTAAGTGTACACAACTGTACTATGTTCTTTGTGTTTCATTGTTGCAGTCATCACACTTGGTTTGATTCCCAAAGCTGAGTGGAGGCAGTCAAGAAGACTGGGAGCTGGCTAGAAAGACCTGCAAGACTGCTTTTGCAAAACCTGCCCTGGATTTGGAGAAGACAGACAGGTGGTAATGCTTGGTGAAGGTATGAACAGAAGTCCATGTTGCAGCCTCCAGGATGTCCCTGTTAGGGACCGCTCTGAGAAAAGCTGCAGAGGTGGAGGTTGCCCTGGCGGAATGCATTCTGACCCCCTTAGGGGGTGGTTTCCCATGGCATTTGTAGCAGAAATGGATGCAGTGTGCTATCCATTTAGGGATTGTTTGTTTGGATATGGCCTTGCCCTCTGCCCCTGCTGCAAAGCTGCCTAGCAATTGGTCAGTTTTCCTAAAAGATTTAGTCCTATTAGGGTAGAATCTGAGCTGTTTGTGCACATCTAGAGAATGCAGAATCCTTTCGCCCTTGTTTTGTGGGTTAGGGAAAAAGGTGGGCAAATAAATTGATTAAGAGCCATACTGGACACCACTTTAGGCATGGGTTAGTCCAGAGGGTGACCCTGTCAACATGGAAAATGATGAAGGGCTCTACAGCCATGAGAGCTTGTAGCTCTGAAACTCTTCTAGCTGAAGTGATGGCCAGAAGCAAGGTTGTTTTCCAAGAGAGGAATTTAACTCTGCTGAAGCTGCAGGCTCAAATTGGGTTAGTGTGAGCTTTTCCAACACAAAGTTAAGGTCCCAAGCTGAGGTAGGAGCTCTTCTGGGTGGCCTTAAATTGTTAGCCCATCTTAGGAAGTGTTTGATGAGAGAGGGTGAGAGAAGAGAGGTGGCTCTGTGCTGTAATAAGCAGAGATGGCAGAGGCATGAATTTTAATAGAAGAGAAGAAAAGGCCCCTGTGTAGTAGGGTCTGCTAGGTAATCCAGGATGAGTGGTAGGGAGGGCTGTGTTGTTTCAGCTCCCTTAGCCTGGATCCAGGTGCAATACCTATTCCACTTGTCAGCATAAGATTTCGTAGTGCTGGGGCGACTGGCCTCACGTATAACATCCAGGACTTGTTTGCTTAGGCTGGCAGCTGGAGGAGAGGTCAGGGAATAAGCCAGGTTCAAGGTCTGCAATTGTGGATGTGTGAATTCTCCATTCTTCTGGGTCAGGACTGTTGGGATCTGAGGTAGGTGCCATGGTGACAGGGGTGACAGGCTGCGCAGTAGTGGGTACCAGTGCTGGCGAGACCAGTCTAGGGCAATCAAGATAGCCCTTGGTTTTTCCTCCCTTATTTTGGGCAGTACCCTTGAAATTAGAGGTAGAGGGGGAAATGCATAGATCGAGAGGTTTACCCATTGGAAGGATAGAGTATCCACTTTCCAGGCCTTGCTGTGAGGTTCCCTGGTGCAGAATTTGCCGAGCTGGTAATTGTTGTGGGAGGCAAAAAGGTCCACCTTCGGGGTGCCCCACTTATGGGTTACAAGGTTGAAGGTTCTGTGGTCTAGCTGCCACTCGTGTGGGTCTAGGAGGTTTTTGCTTAAGTTGTCTGCCAGTGAGTTTTTTGAGCCTGGCAGGAATTGTGCTAGCAGCTGTATTTGCATGGCTGAAGCCGTGTGCCAAAAGGACATGGTGAGCCTGCAGAGAGGGTAAGAGTGAGTTCCTCCCTGCTTGTTGATATACCACATCACTGTGGTGTTGTCTGTTTTGATCACTAGAGGCCCCTGGGAGAGTAGGGGTCTGAAAGCTGTCAGAGCGTGCTGGAGAGCTAGCAACTCTTTTTGGTTGATGTGCGAATGTATTTGATTTGGGCTACAACAACCCTGAATGCACCTGCCGTCCAGGTGTGAACCCAGGCGTAATCTGATGCATCTGTGGTTAGGGTCTGGGCGGCATGGAGTTGTGAGAAGGGAAGACCCTTGTTGTGGTTGCATGCTGCTGCCCACCAAAGAAAATCTTTCCTTAGACAAGTTATTATAGGTATGATAGTTTTCAGGTCCTGTTAGTATTGACACCAAAGGCTTTTTTGGTACCATTGTAGTTTCCTGATATGCAGACTGGCATATGGAATGAGTAGAATGCAGGATGCCATGAACCCTAGAGCTTGCAGGATTTTCCTTGCAGATAACTGGGTTCTGGTGGCTAGCTGAGAGAAGTAGACTGTCAGGTAGGCTTGTTTTTCTGGGGTAAGGAATGCCATCTGGGAGGCTGTGTCCAGGCTTGTTCCCAGGAATACAGTTTTTTGAGTGGGGACTAGTTTGGATTTCTTTTCTTTTATAGTATACCCCAGGGAGGTCAGTAGGTCTTTTACAAAGGTCAGGTGCTGTTAACAGCTTTTCCGGTCTGCCTGAATCAGCCAGTCATCTAAGTAGGAGTAAATTTCAATATTCCTTTGCCTGCATAAAGCAATGGCTGGAGCCAGGCATTTTGTGAAAACTCTGGGCGCAGTGGATAAGCCAAAGGGAAGTGCAGAGAACTGGAAGTGCACAGATCCTGCCCCGAAACATAGATATTTCCTGAAAGAATCCCTGATTGGGATGTGTGGATAGGCCTCTTTTAGGTCTAGGGTGGCTACCAAGCATCCTTGGAAAGCATAGGAAGAAGCTGCTGGAGGGTGAGCATTTTGAATTTTGGTTTCACCAGGAAGGTCCTTAGAATTGACAGATCGAGGATTGGGCACCAGCTCCCCTCTTTACTCGGTACCAGGAAAAGTCTGGAATAGAAACCATGGTCTATCTGGTCTGCAAGAACAGGCTGTATTGCCCTCATGGAGAGCAGGAAATTTACCTGCTTTTTGGCCTCTACCCACTGGTTTGGAGGAAGATCTGGGAACCCTTTTAAGGTTGGCAGAGTGTAGAAGTAAACTATATATTCCTGGGACACTATGTTGAAAACCAATCGGTTGTTGGTAATAGAGGCCCAGTTTTTTGCATGGGAGGAGAGTTTTCCTCCTAGGGGCACAAGCATGTGGGCAGAGGTAAGGGGTGGAGGTGTAAAGTCATTGTGAGTTCTTTCCATAAGGGGGTGGCTTAGCACACACTGGTTTTGAAGTGGAGCAACTCCATTGCTTAGATCTCTGCATTCCCTGGGACTGCTGTCTGAGTGGGTCTGCTTCCCCTAGGTCTCGTCTGAGCTGGCCTGGAGAAGCCCGGAAAGTACCAGTGTTTGGAGGGGCAATGCCTACTGAACCTCGGAAGCTGAACCAGCAGGAAGTGTAACTGTCTGCAAAGATTTAGGTTCATAGGTAGGTAACTAGGCTATCTGCCCGAGGGCATTTACACGCCTAGTCAGAGTGTGTCAGCTTTCATCGCCCCATTGATTGATTAATTAGCTGAGCCTCTGTCAAAAAGAGCCAATGAAGTGTTCCCAGGGGTGTATTTTCTGTTACCCATCCACTCGTCAAGGTTTCTCTTGAAGAGTGTTAGTGAGGGGCTCTGCCTAATGTAGTTAGGAATTTTGTTCCAAAGCATGGGGAGTCTCTGACAGGAATCCACTCGCTCTAGTGAGCTAAACCTCGCCACAACAATAATTCTTTAAGTGGAGCATGTCCATCCATTTAGCTTTTTCTACCATCTTTTTTAAGACCACTTTTGCCTTGCTGCCAAACAAATTGTCTTTGTTCAATGGTGCGTCCAATAGTTTAGATTTGACATGGTCTGGCAAGGTCTGTTCCTTAAGCCAAGCATGCATTCTAAGTACAGAATGTACAGTTGTGTACACTTACCACAAATGTAGATGTTAGAGTGTATTCACTTTTGCGGTCATCACATTTGGATTATCTGCCTGCAGGTAGCCCTCAGCCAGCCTGAATACCAGGGTCTTGGATTCCTGCGTCAGATGCTGTTTCCATGACGTCAGGTCAGCAGTGGTATAAAACATGCAGCCGACGCCATTACATCAGTTTTTCTTCCCCACATGTCAGGTGCACCCACAATGGGAAGCAATTATATGTTATGGTACCCCTCCAACAAAAAGCAAATACATCAGAAAGCTTAAATACACCAAAGAAGAAGAAAAGGTAGAGCTAAGAGAAGTCAGGGGGCTGGAGGGAGGGTAACCAGGACTGCAACAGTGAATACACTCGAACATCTACATTTATGGTAAGTGTACACAACTGTGCCATGTTCTTCGTGTTTCACTGTTGCAGTCATCACATTTGGGTTGATTCCCAAAGCTAAGGAAGGGAGGAGGAAGTTAGAGAGCATTAGGGCCAGCTATTAAGCCCTGCAAAACTGCAGTGGCAAAACCAGCTCTGGACTTAGAAAAAATAGGCATGTGGTACAGCTTGTCGAAGTTATGTACAGAGCTCCAGGTAGCAGCTTCTAGGATGTCCCTGGTAGGGACACGTCTGAGAAAGGCTATAGAGGTAGATGTAGCCATGGTGGAGTGTGATCTTATCCCCTGTGGAGTAGGTTTTCCATGGTGCTTATAGCAGAAATGAATGCAATGGGCTATCAAACTAGAAATGGTTTGCTTTGAAATGGCCTTCCTCTCTGCCCCTGCAGCAAAGCCAACTAGCAGATGTTCAGATTTTCTGAGAGGCTTAGTCCTGTCCAAATAAAATCCAAGTTGTCTGTGCAAGTCCAAAGAGTGCAGTATTCGCTCTCCTTTGTTTTGTGGATTCGGGAAAAAGATAGACAAATGAATGGACTGATTAAGGGCCACACGAGACACCACTTTGGGCAAAAAGGAAGGACTGGTCTTGAGGGAAACTCTGTCTGCATGGAAGATAATGAAGGGTTCCACTGCTACTGATGGCCTGTAATTCAGACATTCTTCTTGCTGAAGTGATGGCTAGAAGGAAGGCTGTTTTCCAAGAAAGGAATTTCAACTCTGCAGTTGCAGCTGGCTCAAAAGGAGGGAGAGTGAGCTTTTTCAATACAAAGTTAAGGTCCCAGGCTGAAGAAGGGGCTCTCCTGGTGGGGTCTTAAATTTTTGGTCCCTCTGAGGAATTGCTTTAGCAGGGGGTGAGAGAAGAGGGGTGGTTCAGTATTATACTGTGCTGAAATGGCAGAGGCATGAATTTTAATTGACGAGAAGGATAGGTCCTTGTGGAGCATTTCTGTTAACTACTGAAGAATATGAGGTATGCTTGTCACCGTTGTGCCCATCCCCCAAGTCTGGCACCAAGAACAGTATCTTTTCCACTTTTCAGCATAGGATTTCCTAGTACTAGGCCTACTTGCCTCCAGAATGATGTCTAGCACCTGCTTGCTGAGGGATGCTATTGCAGAGCTCAAGGAATTAGCCAGGCTGCAAGGTTCAGGGTTTGAAGCTGAGGGAGCAGAAAATGGCCCACCTGCTGGGACACCAGGGAAGGGATCTGAGGCAGGCACCATGGTTTCAGCAGTGTCATACTGTGCAAGAGGGGGTACAAGTGCTGGAGTGGCCAGTCTGGTGCAATCAGTATTGTCCTTGGTTTGTCCTGTTTGATCTTTAGCAGAACTTTCGAGAGGAGAGGCAGAGAGGGAAAGGGATAAACTGAGAGGCTTTCCCAGGTAAAGTATAGGGTATCCACTTTCCAAGCTTGACTGTGGGAAGTCATTGTGCAGAATATGTCCAATCGGTAGTTCTGAGGGGAGGCAAACAGGTCAATCTCTGGAGTCCCCCATTTGTTCCTCAAGAGGTTGAATATTTTCAACCAGGCCTTAACAGGAGTAGTTACTAAGT
Organism: Protopterus annectens; assembly: GCF_019279795.1. Lineage (NCBI taxonomy): Eukaryota > Metazoa > Chordata > Ceratodontiformes > Protopteridae > Protopterus > Protopterus annectens. The sequence continues at coordinate 1,957,597,631 of NC_056739.1, forward strand.
ATTTTAGCACAGACCTCTCAGCGTCTTTGCACTGTGGCAGTTTTCCTGTTTCTGTCAAATAATAGTAAAACTTGCTAGTTTGTAACTAACGCTGGTATTTATTCAGTTGTCCATTACACTGACCTCACTGACATTTCTCGGCTAAGCTAAACAGTGTCAGCTTCTCATTACAGCCTACATGTTTTTGTATTTGAACGCTATAGTTAAATCATTACCACAGAAGCACATGTACTAGGGTATTAGCATTTGTAAAACACTGTAATGATAATTATAAAGTATGCTTAACGAGTTGATGTAGCTAGGTATAAGCGTAGCATTTCAGAGCTAATTTTTGGCTTCTCACTTACTTTCTGCCTTTTTAAGATGAGTATTTTGGTTGGTGATTTATTGTCTTAAGCTCACCTAATTACGGGCTCTTAAAGCAGTTGCCAAGCTAGCATTTTGGAAGGTGGCTTATAATGTCCTAGTTCTCAACCAATAACATGTTATTTGATTGTTTCTTACTAGAAATATCGTAAGGTGACCTTTTCTGTTAGTGGACACCTTTACATGTGCTTATTGAATGCATTTCATACTGTATGAAGCAAACAGATGGTGTTTCTTGAATGTAACAATTATGAACCTGTGATTTCTTTTTTGTACTGCTTCTCACAGCCACTCACCTGGACCCCACCCACCAACTTTCTCCTCCAGTCCAGGGAATTTTTTAGTAAGCGGCCTTTATACTGTTTTTTCTCTCTTTGCCTCTCTTCCAGCCTAAAAGCCTTGTGCTGTACCTCGGACTGTCCCCCCTCCTGATATCTAGACACCTAAGGGACCAACAACAGCGCCCAAGGAATCTCCAGCCCATACCAGGACTTATAAGACGTGCTTCCTGCAAGCTCACAGTGTAGGTGATAGCCTACAATTAAGTGGTTTTGGTGTATTTCTCAGTGAATGTATTTTTAAACAATCTGTTAAGGGCCAGCACACCAGCGCTATTCCCCCCCAGTCTGTTTTAACTCTTTTTTTCCTACCTATATCCATCCTTAATACCGAACTAGGGTGAATCAGAGTAGTACCTACTTTGGCCACTAGATGGCAGTAGAACCTTGATTTTATGAGCTGCTATGGTCCCTCAAATCTCAGCTGTTTAGACTAATTCCAGCGATCCTGTTCCAGCGAACTGAATAATTTAGCATCTCCCCTAAATAATTAAAGGTGGCAAGAAAGTAGGAAGACATACAGCTAGACAAGCTAGCATTTCTTTGCGGAACCTAGGATATACACTCTCCTTTGGTTTCTCAGCTGTTAGAACCTGATTCCCAGTTAAACTGATTTAAGGAGAATACATACGTAACCCCCCAAAAAGGTGACCAGAAGCATCTCGCCTCTGAGATAAAGGCTAAGAGGCCTACAGATAGTAAGCTAATCTAAGACTATTTGTAGATTTCAGCATAGCACTGTGTACAGGAAACTGCCTACTATAAGTACCTCTTTCCCTCTGAAAACTAGAAGGAGAAGACCACCTACCTTGCATTTCTTATACAAATACTGGCCAGATAGTGCTACTAACCTCAACAGATTGCTGCAGCATATCAATTCAAACCTGATAGGCTCTTGATAGGCAACCTAGAAGTAGCTCTTCCCGCTCCGTTCGCCCTGCGGGCTCACTCCGCTCCCCTACCCTACCCCCAATTCTCACCCACCCCCATTAGTCCTAAACTTATACTTCCTTAACCACACCCTCTCCCATCCAACCAGACACACCAACCTATTCACAAAATTAGCCACACCCTACTATTTAGTTTGTCAGTTACAAAAGCCACTCCTTAGAGCAATTTACTATATCCCTCATTTTATTTTATCTAATAAGTGCTAGCTCCCTCCTCTACGCTCTCCTTATCCAATACCTCTTTTTTTCATTAATTTCTGAGACAACACCTTAAAACAACATGCCTATAGTAGTTAAAACCAAAATAACCAAATTAATATGCATAGCTATACTTACAACTGTCATTACCTCCGTCTACCTCCACACCTCGTTTGAAAATCAGTACTATTACCATTTTAACTACTCTCTAAAACAAACAGCAATACACACTCCCATACTCTCTAATAGTCAGACTAATATCACTTCTATTCCCAGCTATCTACTACCCAAATACCACAGACTCTCCCACATAAAATACAATAAACTCACAGTAAAGAAAGTTATAACCCTGCAATAAAACTAAATAATCCCTCCTTAAAAGACAGTGACATCCACCCCAATCCTGGCCCTACCAATACCGCTACATTAATAACCAACCCTAAACTACCTAACTCTCTCCTAATAGGACATCTGAATATCCGCAGCATCAGTAACAAAGTAGCCCATCTCCATGTCCTTGTAGATATTCACTACTTTGACATCTTCTGCCTGACAGAAACCTGGTTAAAACCAGGGACTAATGACAATGAAATTATTCCCCAAGGATATAATATATTGAGACAAGACCAGTTAAAACATAAGGGTGGGGGAGTAGCAGTTCCTTACAAAGATGGACTTGAGATCTCTACTTTGCCATACAACCCACCTCAGGATAGTAAGGCAGAAGTCTTTATCACCAGACTTCAAATCAACCCAAACAAATCTTTATATATCATCTCCCGGTAATAATATCAGTACAATAGAGGATATTCTAAGATGGGTGTCTTCAACCTACTCCCAAGAAACTATAATACTTGGTGATTTTAATACTGACTGGAAAGGTGTCAGCGCTGATAATCCTATCTGCCATATCAACCTTCATGGCTTCAGCCAAACTATTACCTCCACAACTAGAATCAACAAACCAAACAAAAAAAAGAGAGCACCTTAGACTGGATACTTATAAACAGACACAAACAAGCTTATAAGTTAGGAACTCTGCCAGATGATGTAAGTGATCATACTGTGACCTACATCATAAGGCATAAAAATGATATTTCAACCCCCCCCCCCACCACCACCACATATAGGATCGTACGTACCAACAAACACTTTAACCCAGAAGTATTCAAAAATGAACTTAGAGCCTGTGACCGGAACTCATTAATAACTTTACCACTTGAAGAGGCTGTTAAGTATTTTAACACTAAATTCTTATCTATCCTTGATAAGCACGCACCTAAACGGTCTATCAGAATGAAGTCCAAACCAGCTCCCTGGCTTTCTAAAGAAATCAGACAGAAAATCTTGCTTAGGAATAAGTATTGGGCTAAGTGGAGAGCTACCAAAAATATCTCCGATCAACAAAACTTTAAGCAGTTGAGAAATAGTACAAAAAAGGAATACTTACAGACAAAAAGAACTACTACTGTAAACTACAGCAATCTCACCAAAACAATCCCCAGAAGTTTTGGTCTAGTATCAACAAACTCTTTCTCCCAGGGCACTCTCGTACACCTACCCCACTTGAGGCTGATCCAAATACCCCCCCATCAAACTGCCAATGCCTTCAATACTTTCTTAGAGACCATTCAATCTCTAGCCAGTCTACTAATCCCCAACAGCTCAGGCCTTCTCACCACTGTACCTGGCACTCTTCCAACATTTCATCTGTGACCCATCTCTACCACTCTCATCTACAAATTCATCCTAAAACTTAAGCCTTGCACTCCTTCTGCTGATCAGCTACCGTCTGAATACCTGCAAAAAGCAGCCAAAGTAATTGCCTACCGTGTATCCATACTCATAAATAGAACCATTAAGGAGGGAACAATTCCAGCCATCTGGAAAATCTCCCATATTATCCCCCTACACAAAGGTGGTAACTCAAATGATTACTCTTAACTACCGGCCAATAGCGCTCTTATCACCCTTAACAAAAATTATGGAAAAATGCATTCACCAACAACTATTAAACCATCTATCTCAACATAACATAACAGCAAACTGCCAGCATGGCTTTAGATCATCACATAGTACCACAACTGCCCTATTATCCTTTACAGATGTCATCAACAGAAATCGCAATAAAAGCAACCTCTCTTCTGCACTCTTTATTGACCTCTCAAAGGCTTTTGACATGGTAAACCATGCCCTTATCACTATTCTTGAATCCCTTTCCCTTGACTCTCAGGCTGTTAAATGGTTCAGGTCCTATCTTAGCAACAGGCAACAGAACAGGCAGTTCTCTGGGATAATAATTTATCATCCCTTCTGCCAGTCACCCTCGGAGTCCCTTCAAGGCTCTATTCTAGGACCACTTATTTTGTCACTATTTATCAATGACCTCCACAAAGCAATTCCTCAAGCCACCTACATTCAATATGCAGATGATTCTACGCTAGTATGCTCAGCAGACTCCCCATCAGAACTACATTCTCTAACTCAGAATGTATTTAACATACTAGAAGCATGGTTCTCCAAACATTGTCTCCTTCTCGATGCTAAAAAAACTAAGCTACTTCTCTTTACACCAACCAGTAAGTCCCCTCCCATAGATTTCACAATCATTTCTAATAATGGTACTATTATATTCCCTGACACTACCACTAAATTGTTAGGTATCACTATTGACAATAACCTCACCTTTGAAAATCATATAAATAACACTACAAAAACTGTCAACAGAAAAATAGGCTCCTTATATAGAATCAAACCTTTCCTAAATCCAATAGCCAGAACCAAGATTGCTCACTCACATTTAATCTCAACTCTTCTGTACGCCTCACCCATATATACTAACCTAAAGAAAAATAATCTTATCAAACCAACAAATTCCTACAATAACATCGCCAGATTTGCCACTGGCAATCCCTTTAGAACTCACCACTGTCTGAATATAAAGGCAGCTAGGCTGGCTTGAACTCCAAAACCATCTGATAGTCTCCCAACTCACCACTGCCCACAAGATATTTTGCCAACCTAACAGCACTCCCATACTCTCCAACCTCATAATCCCCTACAAAAATCTAAATTCCCTACGCTCTTCTTGCAAACTTCTTGCTACCATAAGCAAGTCTAACAACATGGCTGAAGTTTCCCTGTTTTCTAACACAGAGGGAAAAAATGGAACCTACTGCCCAATGAACTAACTTTAATGTCTTCCTTACCTCTCTTTAAACAAAATCTCAAAAGACACCTCAAAGCACACTGGTTATGCCCCTGTAGCAACCCTGACTAATCTTCTGCTTTCACTACCGATATTTTCTACTCCTACTAAGTTTTTTTTTCTAATACCTTAATGCTTACTCCTTGGAAGCAGGACTGTAACTGGTAAACTCAAATCAATATACTGGTGTAATGTATCCTGTTAGATGTACTGAAATTCCTCATGTATTATACTTTACAGTCAACTTATCCTATACTCACTACTTCATTCTCTAGTGTATATACCTACTTAACTTTATCATTACTTGTATTTTTTATTGAAATCCTTTCATTAATTATGTTACAATATTATGTCTACTACTTTTTTTTTGCAACAAAATAATATTGTCTGTTTGTATCTGTCTTGGAGCTTTTCTCCCCCGGGCCTCTACTGAAAATGGACATATATCCAGCTAGCCTAGCCCGGCCAACGAATGTAAAATAAATAAATACATTTTTGGTTCCTGTTTCCATTTGTGTGGGTCCATGAGATTTCTGCTTAAGTCGCTTGCCAGTGAATTTAGCTTGTCTGGCAGGAACTGAGCTTGTAGGTGCACTTGGTAGCTCAAGGCTGTGTTCCACAGAGCCATGGCTAGTCTGCAGAGAGGGTACAAGTGGGTTCCCCCGTTTATGCACCACATAACTGCTGTGTTGTCTGTCTTTACCAATAATTGTCCTCGAAGAATGTGGTCCTTGAAGGCTGTCAGGGAATTCTGTACAGCTAACATTTCTTTTTGGTTGATATGAAGGTGTATCTGACTCTGGTTCCATTTGCCCTGAATGCACTGCCCTGCCAAGTGAGCCCCCCATGCATAGTCTGATGCGTCCGTTGTTAGGGTTTGGGTGGCAGGGGGTAGAGTGAAAGGGAGCCCCTTGTTGTGGTAGCAGGCCTCTGCCCACCAAAGGAACTCTATCTTTATACAAGGAATGATAGGAATCACTGATTCCATGTCCTGAGAATGTTGACATCATAGGCTTTTTAGATACCACTGTAGTTTCCTCATATGCAGTCTTGCATATGGAATTAGCAGAATGCAAGAGGCCATGAACCCCAGGGCTTGCAGAATTTTCCTTGCAGATAACTGGGTCTTTGTGGCCAGTAGTTTGAAGTAGGTTGTCAAACAAACTTGTTTCTCTAGAGTGAGGAAAGCCATCCGGGAAGTTGTGTTCAAGCTTGCTCTCAGGAATGCAATCTGTTGGCAGGGTACTATGTGAGATTTCTTTTCATTTATGGTGTACCCCAGTGAGGTTAGAAGTTCTTTTACGAATGCCAGATGTTTTAATAGCAAGTCCTGGTTTTCTGCCTGAATCAGACAACTGTCCAAGTATGGGTATATTTGAATATTTCTCTGCCTGCAAAATGCAATGGCTGGAGCTAAACACTTTGTGAATACCCTTGGCGCAGTAGATGCCAAAGGGAAGTGCAGAGGACTGGTAGTGCATGGAGACTGCCCTGAAGCGTAGGTATTTCCTGCAAGATTCCCTTATTGGAATGTGCAGGTAAACTTCCTTTAAGTCTAGGGTTGCCAACCAGGCATCTTTGCCTGGCATAGGAAGCAGCAGTTGAAGTGTTAGCATCTTGAATTTTGGGATTACCAAAAAAGTGTTTAGAACCGAGAGGTCCAGGATAGGACGCCAGGAGCTGTCTTTTCTGGGTACCAGGAAAAGTCTTGAATAAAAACCTTGTCCCCTTTCTTCTGCTGGGACAGGTTGAATAGCCCTGATACTTAAGAGAGAGAACCTCCTGTTGAGCCTCTGCCCACTGATTTGGGGGTAGGTCTGGCCAACCGTTTGGGGTTGGCAGGGTGTGGAAGTGGAATCTGTATCCTTGAGAAACTATGTTCAAAACCCATTTGTCCTGGGTAATGAGTTCCCAGTTTTATGCATGTAGGGCAAGTTTTCCTCCTAAGGGAGCAGACAGCTGAGCAGGGCTTGGAAGAGTTACGGTTAAGTCATTGTGCCATTTTGCCGTAGGGGGGTGTCTTACTACTCCCTGCTTTGGAAGTGGGAGACCCCACTGCTCAGGCCTGTGCGTAGCCTGAGACTGTAACCTAGGTGGTTGGTGTTCCTGGGTTTGGACTGAGAAGGCCTGGAAGAGGCTGGAAAGGACCAATTATTTGAAGGCCAATGCCAACTAAATCTGGGAGGCTGTACTTGCAAGAAATCTTTAAGAGTTTGCATAGATTTAGCTTCTTCATCCATCTTTTTGAGGATATCTACTGCTTTGTTGCCAAACAGGCAGTCTTGGTTTAAGGGAGCATTCAGCAATTTAGCTTTAACAAGATCTGGCAAGTTTTGCTCCTTAAGCCAAGCATGCCTTCTAAGTACAGAACCAGTGACAGCAGCCCTGCAAGATGCTTCTAAAGAGTCAAAAAGTACAGTTTTGTACCTACCATAAATGTAGATATTCGAAGATCCACATTGCTGCAGTCATAACTTGTGGGTAGTCCGCTGTCCTCGGTCGGCCCGAATACCAAAGTATTAGGCTGGCGTCGGTCATGGGCGCTCAGATCTGACGTCAGTGCATCATGGTATTAAAGCGCATGACCGACGTCATATCCTCAGTCTTTTCTTGCCCCAGATGTCAGAAGGCCCTAAAAAGAAAGGCCACAGCCAAAAATAGAAAAACCTCCAAAACCCATGTACAAACAACCTCTACCACCCAAACCATACAACCACTCCAAACTACAGAGGGAAGGAGGGAGGGTATTGGACTGCAGCAATGTGGATCTTCGAACATCTACATTTATGGTAGGTACAAAACTGTACTATGCTCTTCATCTCACATTGCTGCAGTCATAACTTGTGGGTAGAATCCCAAAGCAAAGGTAAAGGGAGGCTGGCAAAATCATAAAGCATTGGGAGCTGCTAACATGCCCTGTAAGACTGCAGTGGCAAATCCAGCCCTAGATTTGGAATAAAGAGGAGATGGTAATGTTTAGAAAAGTGTGCACTGAACCCCAAGTAGCTGTCTCCAAAATAGCTTTAGTAGCCACACGCCCTAAAAAAGCAGTAGAAGTGGCAGTAGCCCTACTGGAATGAGGTCTGATTCCAGCCGGAATCTCCTTACTATGATGAGAATAACAAAAAGCAATACAATGGCCAATCCACTTAGAAATAGTTTGTTTTGAAACAGGTTTCCCTGAGAGGCCAAAGCAAAAGAAACAAACAACTGTTGAGACTGTCTGAACCTTTTAGTCCTGCTCAAATAATAACGCAACTGCCTGTGAATATCCAAAGTGTGCAAAATTTTCTCCCTTTATTTTGGGGATCAGCATAAAAAGTAGGCAAATGAATAGATTGGTTCAAGGTCACATTTGAAACCACTTTAGGCATAAAAGTAGGGTTAGTACAGAGATACCCTACCCTTATGAAAAATCAGGAAGGGTTCAACTGCCATTAGAGCCTGTAATTCAGATACCCTTCTAGCAGACGTAATGGCCAACAAAAAAGCAGTCTTCCAAGACAAGAACTTTAACTCAGACGTAGCTGCAGGTTCAAAAGGAGGTAAAGTAAGCTTTTCCAACACAAAATTGAGATCCCAGGAAGGAGTAGGAGCTCTACGCGGGGTCTTATGTTCTTTGCCCTCTAAGGAATTGCTTAAACAAAGGATGAGAGAATAATGGTGGGTCACAGTCATAGTGAGCAGAAATGGCTGCAGCATGAACTTTTACAGAGGAGAAAGACAAACCCTTGTCTAATAATTCCGTAAGATATTGAAGAGAAACACTCAAATCAGGCCTGGAAACATCAAAGCTCTTTGCTTTGCTCCAAATAAAAAATCTCCTCCATTTATCTGCATAAACTTTCCTTGTACTAGGCCTTCTGGCCTCCAAAATAACATTCAAAACTTGTTGAGGAAGCTGCGACCCTCCAGGTTCTAGAACAGAATATGCCAGGCTGTTAGATGCAGGGACTGAATCCTGACATTGAGGAAATGATTGCCTGCCCGAGACAAAAGGTGTGGAATTGAGGGCAAAGGCCAAGGAGGCTCCCTTACTAAACTCCTCAGCAGAGGGTACCAGTGCTGTCGAGGCCAATCTGGAGCTATTAGAATCATGGAGGGCTTGTCTTGTCTGACCTTCAAGAGCACCTTGGGAAGGAGAGGCAGAGGAGGAAAGGCATAGACGTGAAGATTGCTCCAACTGAATGATAGAGCATCCACTTTCCAAGCTGTTGGATGAAACATCTTTGTGCAAAACTTTGGCAACTGGAAATTTAGTGGAGAAGCGAACAGATCTATGTCTGGAGTCCCCCATATCACTGTCAACTGTCGAAATACATGAGGATCCAATTTCCACTCATGGGGATCCACCATCTGTCTGCTCAAAACATCTGCTAAGGAGTTCTGTGCTCCTGGCAGAAACCTTGCCTGAAGAGTGAGGTGCAAACTGAGAGCAGTCTCCACCCTAGGCCTCTTATCTGGAGGGGGCATAGAACCCCTGATTAAGGAAATTAAATCTTATGCCATTTTAAGCATGTGTTTTCTAAGCACAGAACCTGCAGAACTAGGACTGACACCTGAGGAAGGCAAACCAGGCCTGCCCTTAGAAGGTACCTTAGAGACAGAAGGAGAAGGCCTAACCCCCTTAGGCAAAGAAGGGAGTACAGCAACCTGAGAGGCCCCCTCAGCCTGACCTGACTCCTGAGAGGCCACATCCTGCAAAATTAACGTCTCCCCCTGAGACTCAGCTGAAACCTCGGCTGGATCTACAGATTCCACCGTAGTTTCTAAAGAACCGGCGTCCGGAACGGACGACTCATCCTGCTTGGACCTTAACGATTTTTCCTTGCGCTTCTTAGCGGTGGCGCCGGAGGATCCGACGGCATATTGTAATTACACCGCTTACCGAAGACAAGCCTAGCACAATCTAACCTACGTTTAATGGTGCGCTTATTAAACCTAGCACAAAAGCGACACCCGACTATGTCCTGCTCAGGCCCCAAACAAGGAATACAGAGAGAGTGGTAATCCCTATGCGGTATCTGTTTCCCACAAGAAATACAATTATTCACTTTTTCTGACATCCGGAATTAACTGAGGCAAGAAAAAACAAAAATATTCCCCAACGGGGTACTTAGCCCAACTTGGTTTCGGTCTGAAACTCAGAATATGAAAATTTCAGAACGCCGAACGGCACTTGCAAACGCTGCTTCTGCTTCGGACCATGCGGCAAAAAAGACTGAGGATATGACGTTGGTCATGCGCTTTAATAGCATGACGCACTGACGTCAGATCTGAGCGCCCATGACCGACGCCAGCCTAATACTTTGGTATTCGGGCCGACCGAGGACAGCGGACTACCCACAAGTTATGACTGCAGCAATGTGAGATGAAGAACATCCACACTGCAAGGTATGTTTACCGACTTATTATGCAGAATGTATTAAATCCTGTAATTCTTTGTGTTCAGCACTGTCAGGAATCAGCATCATTTAGGTTCATAGGTTTATACTAGGCTATCTGCCCTAAGGCATTTATAAGCCTAGCCCAAAGTTTTGTGGCTTACGCCACCCCTTATGTTAAAAAAAACTGTGCCCATTAGTTTGTTGTGCCTCTGTCCAGCAGTGACACAGAGATGATTCCCGGGGTAAACCTACGATCTCCCATCCACCGGTCAAGATTTCTCTTGAACAGAGCCAGCGAGGTGCTCTGCCTCACATGGACCGGGATTTTATTCCACAGCATAGGGAGTCTCTGGGTGACAAATCTATCCCTCCAGCATGTCCTATTTATATCTGTGCTAAGGTTTAAGTCGCTTGCTCTAGTGGATCTGGTAGATTTGGATATTTGAGGTGGAGCATGTCCATTAATTCCGGGTTGGACATGGCCTTGTATGTCAGGCACAGGTCACCTCTGAGCAGGCGGTATGCACTGAATAGAGCTGGAGTTTCTTCAGTCTGGCAGCATATGACAGATTTTGGAGTCGCTTTATCCTTTTGGTGAGGAACTTTGGGGTCTCTCCAATTGCTGCAGGTGTCGGGTGGGATACATCCCGAATGGGGCATTGTACTCAATCATTGGTCTGATAAGTGAAGAGTACAGGGGAACAATGACCTCACTTGATCTGGATGTGAATCCCTTCATGATCAGGTGGGCAATGTAGAAGGTCTTTCTAACCACTTTAGCAATGTGAGTGTCAAAAGAAAGGCCACTGTCAACCTGGGTCCCCAGGTCCCTGATAACCTCTTCTGTGCTTAATGGATTGCCACCTATATGGTAGCTTGGGGTTACCTTGTTTTTCCCGAAGGGTATGACTATACATTTTTTGGCATTTAACTTCAGGCCATGGCTCTGGCACCAGTTTTCAGTTTCCGTGAGACCCCTCTGAAGGATATCTGTGTCCGATGTACTTTCCACTATGGCCCAGTTTGCAGTCATCTGCAAACTTTGTCAGCCATAGTCCTCCTATGTTTGCCTGTACTTCTGAGAAGTAGATGCTGAACAACAGGGGCCAAGGACTGAACCCTGTGGGACACCACTTGTGACCAGCTTGGAGTCTGACATGGCGCCAGCAACTCTAACCCTGTGGGTTCTGTCCTTTAGCCAGTTTGCAACCCATCTTGTGACATATGGGTTTACATTTAAGCTGGTAAGTTTCTCTATAATACCCGAGTGGGGTATTGTGTCGAAAGCTTATGCAAGGTCAAGGTAGGCTGTATGGACTGCCTTTCCCTCATCAATGGCCTTGGTGACTGTTTTGAAGAAGTCGACCAAGTTCAAAAGGCATGATCTGCCCTTGACAAAGCCAAACTGGGTCGGGTCCAATGTCTGCAAGTCCCCTATGTCTTTGTTTATGAGTTCCATTATGATCCTCTCCATAGCTTTGCAGACCAGGCTTGTTAAGCTTATGGGGCGGTAATTACCAGGGTCCGTAGAGGCACTGCCTTTGTGGAGTGGGACCACAGTTGCCGTACGCCACTCCTTGGGCACGTATCCTGTGGTAAGGCTAAGATTAAACAGTTGCCTTATATGCGGGTTTAGTTCCTCGTTGAGTTTGTGTAGCACAGCCGGGGACACCATCCGGTCCCATTGATGCTGTGTTTTTAGCTTTAGAGAGAGCAGCTTTCACCTGCACATTTGAGATGTCTGGGAGGCTACACTCCGCTGGGACAGTTATCTCTCCTTTTGGGGGGGAGAGGGGGTGAAGTTTGCACTGAACCTGTCTGCCAGTATGTTGGCAATGTCTGTGGGTTCAGTGATTTTTGTATCATTTTGGACTAATTCTGCGCATATCTGGGAGTTCCCACCCAGGTTTCTAACATAGCTGAAGAAGGCCTTATGATTGTCTTTTGAATCTATTGCAATTTTTCTCTCAAAGTTGGCCTTGGATGATTTTATGAGTGCTCGTATTTTTTTACTAATAATGATCAAGGGTGTCTTCTCTTTTATGGATTTTGCTCTATCATGTAACAGCTTTCTCCTCTTATTGTAAAGTTTGTAAATTTTCTGTTATTGTAAATTTTAGTAGTCTGATAATATGCTGCTGATATTTTAACATATGAAACTGGCAATTTAAAGCCCTAATGGCCAAAGTAGCAGAAGTATATACCTTCTTACCACGTCTGTCCAAGGCTCTAGAATTTCTATCAGAAGGGGTAGGGTTTTTGGCAGCAGTAGCTTTAATGCTCTTTGGTCATTGGGAAATGGTCTTTGGATCCGCAGTAGGATTCTTGAAGAGGAACTTGAGAGAGTCAGGTACTCTAATACCGGTCAGGTTTTCGTGAGTCAGGTACTCTAATACCTGTCAGGTTTTCTGGGAGCTGGAGGTAAAGTGTCTGGGGAAGGGCTAGATTCCAAGAAAGCATTATCTACCATGTCCAGAACAGGCAGGATTAGCTGAAGGCCTGTGTTGAGGGAAGAGTAAGAATTCCCTAAGCCTCTTTTTGGAATCAGAGTAATCCTGGCTTTCCCAGTGGAAATGCTCCCTAAGAGTGTGCAAGGTTTCACCAAAAGAAAAATCTTCTGGAGGGGAAGCAGAGGGAATGGAATCCTCTGCATCAGAATCCTCAAACATAGACAACGGCAAATCCTGGTAATCAGAACAAAAATATCAGATTCCTGATCAGAAGACTCATAAGGAAAATCAGTTCTAGGTCTCTTAGAGGGGGAAGGCTGGCTTCCCCTAATTAAGGTAATAAGGTCTTCAGCCATTTTAACCATTTTATTTTTAGGCATATGGGCCTGAGCATGCGGTTTGGACGTCGGTTTTCTAGGTGTGGGTCGAGATTTAGGCCTGGATGAAGAAGATGGCGTCGGTTTAAAATGCAAGTCTGTAGGCCTGAATACACACTCAGAAGCCGGTGGTGCCTGCACCACTGCTCCAGACCCATCCAAGGTAGAGACATCCGCAGGTTCCATAGTCAAAGAAGTACCTTGCGGCATACCGGACTCCGAATGGGTCTCAGTAGAGGCCTGCAAATCTGAAGTAGCAGGTATCAGGAGCTGCGAAAGCACCTCACCGAGTACCGGCGAACTGGCGACTAGCTTAACGGAAGCATCGTTGGCAGTTTTGGACCTATGCAGTCTGTCTCTGTCTTTATCCTTACATTTTTTCAGAATATCGGTAGTCAGATGGCTTACCGAACCCATTTCTGGATAGCTATACCGAGTACCAAAATAATTTGCTGCAAATATAGCCAGACGACAAATAGTTCAGGGGTTGAATAAGGCACAAAACCGACAGCGAGGGACATCGTGGCCTGGGACTAAACAAGGAATGCAGTACGAATGAAAATCTTTATGAGGTATTTGCTTTCCACAGGTAAGACAATTGTTAATTTTTACTGACATCGGTTAAGAGCAAGAAAAAAGATCCCCAACGAGGTACTTAGCTTTTTTTGAAGTCTTCGGTTCTTAAACTCAAAAATGAAAATTTCAGGCGTCAGCCAACCGGCACTTGTGAACTGCTTCTGCTTCGGGCACTGCGCAGCAAGAAAGACTGATGTAATGTTGTCGGCTGCATGTGTTATACCCCTGATGACCTGACGTCATGGAAGAAGAGAGAGCATCTGATGCAGGAATCCAAGACTCTAGTATGCAGGCCAGCTGAGGGCTACTTGCAGGCAGATATCCCAAATGTGAGGACTGCAACAGCGAAACACGAAGAACATTCTGTGACTGCTGCCCTGCAAGATGCCTCTAGGGCATCAAAAGTTGGTTTAGTAATTTGGCTTGCAGAATGCATAAGCTCCTGTATTTCTTTTATTTTCTGCACAAGCAGGAAAGGTAGACATTTTTGCTTTTTTACCAACTTTGTCTAAAGCTCAGCAATCCCTGTCCAGAGTGGGGTGGGATTTTTAGTTGTGGTTGCTTTTATTCCTTTAGGTCCTTGGAAGATGACCTCTGGGTCAGCAGTAGGATTTCTGAAAAGAAACTTGTGAGAGTCAGGGACTCTGTAATACCGGTCAGGTTTCCTGGGCGCAGGAGGAATGGTGTCAGGAGTCAAATTTGATTCCAGAAAGACATCATCCACAACATCAAAGACAGGAGGAATAGCTAAAGTTCTGTGCTGTGGTTAAGTCTAATAATTCCCCGAGTCCATTTTTGGACTCTGGATAGTCCTGACATTCACACTGGAAATGCTTCCTTAAAGTATGTAGGGTTTCACTAAATGAAAAATCATTTGGAGGAGAGGCGGAAGGAATGGATTTCACTGCATCTGAATCCTCATAAGCAGACAGGGGTTGCATATCTTCATATTCAGAAACATCAGAGTCATCGGACTCCAGGTCAGATAAAACCGCAGGGGACAAGTCTATTTTTCTTTTGGAAGGGATAGACTGGCTTCCTCTAATATTTATAAGGTCTTCCACCATTTTAAGCATTTGAGATTGAGTCATGGAAGCAGGTGCCTGAGCTTGGGTCGTCGTTTTTTTAGGAGTAGTTCATACCCTGGGCCTTAGAAACTCAGTAGCTTTAGAAAGAACTGAAGACGGGAAAGAATTTGTCGTTTTTTGTCAATTATCAGTAGTGCAAAGAACTTCTTTGGAAGCCGGTGCCTGCTCAGCTGCTCCGGACCCATCCAAGGTAGAGACATCTGCAGGATCCTTAGTCAAAGAAGAGTCTCGTGGCATACCAGACTCCGAAATGGTCTCGGTAGCAGCCTGTGAATACCACAGAAGTGGGCATCAAGGGCTGCAAAAGCGCTGAGGACCGGCGAACTGGCAACAAGCTTAACAGAAGCGTCATCGGCAGTTTTGGATCTGTGTGGTCTGTCTCTGTCTTTATCCTTACGGGATTTTTTTTGGAAGATTGGTAGTCGGATGGCTTACCGAAGCCATTTCGGAAGACGAAGATCGAGCGCAAAAATATTTAGCTACTATAAGGGCCCAACGACGTACAGTTCTGGTGT
Source organism: Protopterus annectens (assembly GCF_019279795.1). Lineage (NCBI taxonomy): Eukaryota > Metazoa > Chordata > Ceratodontiformes > Protopteridae > Protopterus > Protopterus annectens. The sequence continues at coordinate 1,957,613,084 of NC_056739.1, forward strand.
TGAACAAAGCAAAAAAGTGACGGCGAGGGACGTCGTGGCCTGGGCCTAGAGAGATGACGCAGTAAGAATGGAAGTCTCGGTGTGGTATTTGCTTTCCACAGGCGAGACAATTGTTAAATTTTTCTGACATCGGTTAGAGCAAGAAAAAAGGATCTCCAATGGGGTATTTAGCTTTTGAAGACTTCAACTTCAATTCGGAGACGAAACTCAGGTAGTGGCTGACTGGCACTCGTGCGAACTGCTTCTTCGGGCTCCTCGGCAAGAAAGACTGATGTAATGGTGTCGGCTGCCTGATTTTATACCACTGACAACCTGACGTCAATCCTGGAGTGACAGCAACCGATGTAGAAATACTAAGCCTCTGGTATTCAGGCTGACTAAGGGCTACCCCTGGCAGGATAATCCAAGTGTGATGACTGCAACAGTGAAACACGAAAAACATCTAGTCATGTGGGTAACCTGCTTCTGATAATTTTTGCCACTTGGTTCTTGACCTTTTGGAATATCAGACAAGGTAGGGAGGCTATGCAAGCGGTAGTGTTTAGTACCACTCCTATGAATTATATAGTCGGAGTTGTAGTCAGATGTAATTTTTTGTAATTTACGGTAATCCACAGGTTGGCACAGGTCTGGAGAATGTAGTCTCTTGCTTGTTCTAGAAGATACCACACCAAGAACTTTATTAGATAAAGCTTTCGGGTCTGCACCCTTCATCAGTATGAATCCTTACAAAAATCAACATTTAAATAGGAGAATATAAAATCACATGCTTCAGCCCATCCCACCTCTTAATTAACAATCAAGCCTAAAAGTAATATAAGTAATTTTTTTTTTGTGTATAGATATAGTAAATATTTATATATTGTTTGTATAAGTTATTAATATTTTTTTAATATTCTATTCTAAATAGAAGAATTTTTATGTAAAGTAAGATTTTTTCTTCCTTTTAGTAGATTTTTTTTTATATAGACCTTTATGAGTTGTATATTGTTAATTAGGAGGTGGGATGGGCTGAAGCATATGATTTTATATTCTCCTATTTAAATGTTGATTTTTTTGTAATGATTCATACTGATGAAGGGTGTAGACCCGAAAGCTTTATCTAATAAAGTTCTTGGTGTGGTATCGTGGTTCAGTTGAATTATAGCAGTAACACCAATTGTTGTTTCTATTGTTCTAGAAGATGCCTGGTGAGAATGGTAATGAGCCGGTCATCTAAATACAGAAACACCCAGAATCCTTGCAGGCTCAAGTGAGCTACTACTACTGCCATGCATTTGAACACCCTGGGGGTTGTGATGCGACCAAAGGACAGCGCTCTGAACTAATAATGACTGGCTCCCAGCCAAAAGAGGAAAAATCTGCTGGAGGGCTCGTCCATTTTTATGTGGTAATACGCATACTGGAGATCTATAGAGTACATCTAATCGTCTTTCCCTAGGAATGGGAGAACAGACCAAAGACCGAACCATGACAACCCAGAATTTTGTTTGTCGAACAGATTTGTTCAAAACACTTGGATCCAAAATTGGTCTCCAGTCTTTTGGTCTCCCATGTCTTTTTTGGCACTAAAAGGAATCTTGAGTAAACTCCGGATTCTATCTGGTCTGGTGGGAACTCCTGGGTGACTCTTTTTGCTAGAAGTTTCTGAATTTCTAGTACTGCTGGTTCCCTCTGACTAGGTGGAATGTCAAGGATTTTCTTGCAACTTTGAGGGGTGGGGAGAAGAAAGGGTATGGAGTATCTTCTGGTTATAATCCTCTGCACCCAAACATCAGAAGTTATCTGAAGTCAGGTGTAACAGTGCAAGGGATAAGCATCCCCAAACTGCCTCCAGAGGAAGGCAATCAGGCCTCCTATCAGGAGCGCTGATAGGGTTTGCCAGGAAAAGTACCTCTGGAACCCTGATTTTGCAGGCCACTTCAGCCACGTGGACAGCATCTTTTGTTAAAGCTCCCCCCTCTGCCCCTGGGGGAACCAATGTCACGTGTGTCTGGGAAAGGTCCTTGGGACTTTTTGAACCACATTTTCCCAGTCCTCTGGTTCCCAGAATAGAACCGCTGAATAGTAGAAAAATAAACCCACTGCATAAAGAGTCTTTCCATCCTTTTCACATCTGGACAACATTTCTCGAACTTTAAGGCCAAAAAGGGACGATCCGTCAAAGTTGGAATTAATGAATGCAGACTTGAAGTGCAAATTTGCAGAGAAAGTGCATGCAGGCATGTCTCTTTATGGCTGCTCTAGTCATCCCTTCGGCTGCATGTCCTATGAGCCTCATGGACAAATTCAAAATGGACTCTAGGGTGGCCAACTGAGAAGCAACCTTATATTGGACTTCCATGAGGTACAGCTCCTGCCAGGGTATCTGACAGCTCCTTAATCAGATCCCGTTAGAGTCTGGTGAAGTGTGCCATAATGTTCAAAGACAGTAAAGCAAAGGTCAAAGCGTAAACCTACTTTCCAAACCTATCCATCGCCCAAGAATCTATTTGAATGATAGATAATGCAACTTTCTTCTGCCACTTCTTTTCTTGCTGCCACCACTACCACCATGACATTTACCGGTAATCCTTTTGCCCAAAACAGATGGTCCTCTGGTGCAGTTAAAATCTTGTCTGGCCTCTTGGGGATGAGTTCTATGGTGTCAGGAGCCTTCCACACCTGCTGTGAGATCAAATTAATGAGCTTGTCAGCAGGCAGAGTAACCCAAGAGGTAAATGACTTAGTGCCAAAGGCCTGCTTGTACAGTGATTCCTCTGTAGAATGCTTTTGGGAAGTCCAGCCACTCCTCTGTTTAAGGATTTCAAGGATGTCTCCAAAGGCGACATCTTTGGGGGGTGACTGAGGGGAACCCTCCCCTTCATCAAAATTAGTGTCCACTGTGATGGATTCCTCCGGGGAATCCAAGTGTTTCCCCTTACACTTCCTCTTCTGAGGAACATCCTCAGTGGGGCAATCTGGGGAGGTATCAAAAGAGGCAAAACCTGAAAAGGTGCCTCCTGTGGCTTTGGTACTCTCTGTACAGGTGTTGGGATTGCAGGAAGCTGTGGACGAGGGGAAGGATCAGGGAACTGCTCCAACAGGGGAGGAGTCAAATGAATGCCCACATTGGACAGGGCCCTTTCCATGGCCTGGAAGGCTGGCCTGCCCGGAACAGAGAAAGTCTGCCTCATAACCATGGTCACTCCCCGCTCAGAAGAAACCGCCCCCGAAGCCAAAGCCAGGGTAGATCTAATGTGTGCCAAAGCCCTGAGGTACAGAGATGGCTCCAAAAATACGAGAGTCAAGTCCCGCCACTCGGACCCAACAGTATAGCCATGAATCCCTTCTCTGGATATGACAGAGCCAAAGAACTCAGGGTAGAAATCATAACCAGGGATGAAGATCTCATTAGAACCGAAACAGTCAGTGCCATGAAACGCAGAGCCGGGATCCCAAAAGCCTCACATGACACTAGAGGAAAAAGAGTAGATGGGGTCACAGAAGGAAGGGTTCAGCATCCGAAGGGGACTGGAACCGAAGACACACCTACAAGTCCCTTTGCTGCAAGGAGCTGATCCACCAACCTCAACATATCCATTTCTGTCAGACTCTTGGTGGAACTAACAAACTGGGTAGAGGGGGATTTTGGTCTTTCCAAAAAGGGGCTGGGTAATTGACCAACAAAGGGCTCTACAGATGGGAAATATCTTGTTCTAGGTTGAACCAAGAAAGAAAATTCAGTGCTTTCCGTTGAAACCAAAGATATCACTGCTGAAATGGAAGGTGGCACTGAGGCTGTTGGCTCCATGGACTGGTCTAAGATCTGTGCTAATAACTTCAGCACCGATGGAGGAGACACTTCTGGTGCCAAGTTCGGCACTGAAATAACCTTAGTAGTAACTGTCAGTTCCGCAATGGTAGAGGGAACCAAAGTTCTAGGTTTTTTGGCTGTCAGTGCAGAGGGAGAAGCTGGCACTGATCAACTCCTCTTTTTTGTCAAGTTTCAAAGATGACTAAGATGAGGAAGGGGAAGAAACATCTGTTTTGATTTTGCCAGAAAGACCAGATAAGGCCTCCTGAAAGAAAGATTTTTATCATCCCCTGTAATAATTTATTCTTCCTTTCTACCAGGGCCGGTGACTAAAAAGCATGACAAACTGAACAATCCTGTAGCAAATGCACCAGGCCCAGGCAATAAACAAGAGTCCCCCCATCAGAACTGGGCACTTAAAACCAAAGATGCAGTTACCTTTGTCAGCCAAAGTTTGAACAGAGTCTCACATACACACACACACACAAAGCTAACTTAAATCCAATAAGTACAAAGAGAGAAAAGCTACCAACAATGATAGAAAGTAGTACCAAAGGTACAGAAGGCTAGCAGAATGGTAGGAAAGTCAACAGCGAGTGTAGGAGGAAAGACAAAAATTAGAACTATTTTTTTTTTTTAAATAGAAGAAAAAGAGAAAGAAATACAAAGTACCAACAGTGGTAGCACAGAATATACCAAAGTGTATAAAGAAAGGGTGGAGAGGAGCCTGAAGTTATCAGAAAAAAAGGTAGGTTGTAGAAAGAAAGATCAAAAAACTATACGAAAAAATAAAATAACCTTATGATAATCCCAAAATGTAAAATACAACAGAGAAACAACACTTGGCTAAAGAGCAAGCTGGTAATGCCTCTGTCACAGGAAGCTGCAAATGGTTCTCAATGGCTGTAGTAACAGCAGAGTCTGTTCTGATATTCAGAACCTAACCACAGGTCAAGGATTAAATGAAGATTGACAACAGATCTATGCCTTCCACCCTTGCAGGCACTTCTTTAACAGCCTCTGTCTCTATCATGTCTTTTTGAATGTAATAATGAGCTGACATCTCTGGAAAAGTACAGTTGTGTACACACCATAAATGTAGATGTTCGAGTGTATTCACTGTTGCAGTCATTACATTTGGGTAATCTGCTGGCAGGTTGCCCTCAGTCGGCCTGATTAATAAAGTCATGGGTCCTGCGTTGGTTGCTGGTCTCTTCTTCCATGGTCAGGTCGTCACGGGCATAAAACATGCAGCCGACGTCATTACATCAGTTTTTCTTGCCCCAGATGTCAGGTGCCCCCCAAATAGGGAGAAAATTAAATTACAAAACACCAAAATATATATACATGTACCTCCAATCTCAAAAGCAAATACACCAAAAAGGGCTTTTAAGCATAGTGAAAGAATTTAGAGGTGAAATCTGAAGAAAGAATAGGGGGGTTGGAGGGAGGGTAACCTGGACTGCAACAGTGAATACACTTGAACATCTACATTTATGGTAAGCGTACACAACTGTACTATGTTCTTCGTGTTTCACTGTTACAGTCATTACATTTGGATAGATTACCAAAGCAATGGTTGGGAGGATGGAATTATAAAGAATTAGGACTAGCAATAAGGCAGGACAGCAGTTGCAAAACCAGTCCTGGATTTAGAGTAGAGAGGTAAATGGTAATGCTTGGTGAACGTATGGGACTAAACTCCAGGTGGCAGCTTCTAGAATGTCCCTGGTAGGAACACCTCTGAGAAAGGCTGCAGAAGTGGATGCAGCCTTGGTGGAATGGGATCGGACCCCCTTGTGGACAGGTTTTTCCATGCTGTGTATAACAGAAGTGAATGCAATGGCTTATCCATTTGAAAATGGTTTGCTTTGAAATGGCCTTTCCCTCTGCCCCTACAACAAAAGCCACCAGCAGTTGTTCAGATTTTCTTTAAGGTTTTGTTCTGCTTAAGTAAAATCTAAGTTGTCTGTGTACATCCAATGAATGTAGAATGCGCTCCCCTTTGTTCTGTGGATTGGGGAAGAAGGTTGATAAATAAATGGTCTGATTGAGAGCCACATTGGATACCACCTTAGGCATGAAGGATGGGTTGGTTCTTAGGGATACCCTGTCCGCATGAAAAATGGTGTAAGGCTCTCCTGCCATAAGAGCCTGAAGTTCTGAAATCCTTCTAGCTGAGGTGACAGCTAAAAGGAAGGCTGTTTTGCAGGAAAGAAATTTTAAGTCTGCCATTGCAGCTGGCTCAAAAGGTGGGAGAGTGAGTTTTTCCAACACAAAATTGAGGTCCCATGCAGGGATTGGTGCTCTCCAGGGTGGCCTTAAGTTTTTTGCCCCTCTGAGGTACTGTTTCAGCAAAGGATGGGAGAACAGGGGAGGATCTGTATGGTAATGAGCTGAAATGACTTTGGTGTGGATTTTAATTGAAGAAAAATACAGGCCCTTGTGGAGCATCTCAGTCAAATACTGTAAAATCTGAGGAATGTTGGGCACTACTGCACTTATACCTTGGGCTTGGTTCCAAGCACAGAATCTTTTCCACTTATCAGCATAAGATTTACTAGTACTAGATCTTCTGGCCTCCAAAATGACATCCATCACAGGCTTGCTGAGGGATGCTAATGGTGAATTCAGTTGATTAGACAAGCTGCAAGATTCAAGGTTTGAAGCTGAGGGTGCAGAATTTTGTTGTTCTGCTGAGACAAGACAGGTGTCTGAGGCAGGTGCCACGGGGGAAGGTGTGACACACTGCACAGGAGGGGGTACCAGTGTTGTTGAGGCCAGTCCGGAGCAATCAAAATCATTTTTTTTTTCTTTTACTTTTAGTAGAACTTTGGAGAGCAGAAGCAGTGGCAGAGGAGGAAAGGCATAGACTGATAGGATTTTCCAGCTGAAGGACAGAGCATCCACTTTCCAAGCTTTTTGGTGATGAGTCCTTGTGCAAAATTTGGCCAGCTGATAGTTCTGGGGAGAGGCAAATAGATCTATGTCCGGACTCCCCCATTTGCGTTTCAACATGTTGAAAATCCGTGGTTCCAGCTTCCATCCATGTGGGTCCATAAGATTTCTGCTTAGTTCATCTGCCAGTGCATTCATCTTTTCTGGCAGGAATTGAGCTTGTAGTTGCACTTGAAAGGCTAAGGCTGTGTTCCACAGCGTAATGGCTAGTCTGCAGGTCTGGCCATTCATTTGGAATTGGCAGGGTGTGAAAATGGAATCTGTACCCTTGGGATACTATATTTAAAACCCATTTGTCCTGGGTTATAAGTTGCCAGCTTTTTGCATGAAGTGCCAGATTTCCCCCCAAAGGGGTGGTTAACTGGTAAGTGCTTGGAAGACGTAAAGTAAAGTCATTGAGACTGCTTACTGTAGGGGGGGTGTCTTGGTGTTTCTAGATTTGGAAGAGGCAGCACCCCACTGCTTTGCTCTGTAAGATCATTGTGACTAAAATCGGGAGCCTTTGGAATGCCTGGATTTGGCTTGAGGGGCTCTGGTTTGAACTGGAAAGGACCAGTTCTTACTAGGCCAGTGCCTGCTGAATTCTTGGTATTTGTACCTGTAAGAAATCTTTCATAGTTTGCATAAATTTAGCTTTATCTTCCATCTTTTTTAAAACTTCTTCAGCCTTTGCACCAAAAAGACAGTCATGCTGTAAAGGAGCATCCAACAGTTTTGATTTAACATGATCAGGCAGAGTTTGCTCTGAGCCATGCATGCCTTCTTAGCACAGAGCCAGTCACAGCAGCCCTGCAAGAGGCCTCTAAAGAATCAAACCCACATTGCAAAGTATGTTTTCCAACTTGTTTAGCTGAATGCAATAAATCCTGTTATTCTTTGTTTTCCACACAATCAGATATCAACATCATTTTCTGTTTAAGCAATCCCATGAGATGCTGCTGATATCCAAGCATATGAAACTGACAGTTTAAAGCTCGAATTGCCAAAGTTGCTGAAGTATAAACTTTCTTACCCCATCTATCCAGCGCCCTGGAGTCTCTATCAGAAGGGGTAGTAATTTTAGCAGTAGAGGCCTTAATACCTTTGGGACCCTGAGAAATGGTTTCAGGGTCAGCAGTAGGATTTTTGAAAAGGAATTTGTGGGAATCAGGGACCCTGTAATATCTATCTGGTTTAACAGGAGCCGGAGGCAGAAAATCTGGTGACATACTAGATTCTGTAAAAACATCATCAACAATGTCTAGCACAGGAGGAATAGCCAAAGGCCTATGCTGAGGGAGAAGAAGAAAATCCCTAAATGGGAAGAAACTGAGGGTAATGCTGCTCAATGCCAGAAGTCTAAATCTCAAAATGCACGCACTCGAGGCCCTTGTCAGTATGGAGAACATCGATGTCTGTGCTGTAACTGAAACCTGGTTCAAGGCTCCTGAGAGCACCCCGGCACTACTAGGTTTTACCTCATATCATGCGTTCCGGCCCCAAAACCCGGACCACACCACAAAAGGAGGGGGTGTATCCATATTCATAAAGGATACCCACACCTCCAGGTTGGTGGCAACGCACAAGCTCGAAACCATCCAGGTGCAACTAACCATAGGCAAAACTGCTCTACAAATTGTAGCATGCTACAGGCCACCCTCTCAAACTCAGGAATCCCACAGAGCCTTCCTGAAGACACTGGAGGGTATAAATGTATCTCCAAACACCATCATATTGGGTGACTTCAACTACCCGAATATAGACTGGGAACATTACTCAAGCCCTAACTTTCTAGCCCAACGGTTCCTGGAGTTCATAAATTCAAATGCCATGGAACAGCTAGTCACTGTTCCCACGAGAGGAGAAAATATACTAGATCTCATTGTCACAAACATGGGGACAAAATGCTCCACACCAGAAGTATATCCCTCATTGGTGAGATCTGATCATAAACTAATCTCACTGGAAATCCACATCCCGCCCCCACCCCAAACAAAAGACCATAGTGAAGAACTTCTCTAAAGCAAACTTCACACTACTCAAGACTGGTGTGGTATCCTTCAAGGCCCCTGAGCCAGAGGAAACCACAACCCAAGCTGCGGAAGCCCTTACAAATGCCTTCTATGAACACCTCCAGGACTGCATGGATCAGGCAATCCCAAATAAAACCAAGACTCTTTCCACAAAGGGCAAACATCCAGTCTGGTGGACCCCAGCCATTAACAAACTTTACAATAAGAGGAGAAAGCTATTACATGATAGAACAAAATCCATAAAAGGGAAGTCACCCCTGATCATTATTAGTAAAAAATACGAGCACTCATAAAATCAACTAAGGCCAATTTTGAGAGAAAAATTGCCATGGATTCAAAGGACAATCATAAGGCCTTTTTCAGCTATGTTAGGAACCTGGGTGGAAACTCCCAGATATGCTCAGAATTAGTCCAAAATGATACAAAAATCACTGAACCCACAGACATTGCCTACATACTGGCAGACAGGTTCAGTGCAAACTTCATCCCCCTCTCCCCTAAAGGAGAGATAACTATCCCAGCCGAGTGTAGCCTCCCGGACATCTCAAATGCGCAGGTGAAAGCTGCTCTCTCTAAAGCTAAAAACACAGCATCAATGGGACCGGATGGTGTCCCCGGCTGTGTGCTACATGAGCTAAATGAGGAATTAAACCCGCACATAAGGCAGCTGTTTAATCTCAGCCTTACCACAGGATACGTGCCCAAGGAGTGGCGTACGGCAACTGTGGTCCCACTCCACAAAGGCGCCTCACGGACCCTGGTAATTACCGCCCCATAAGCTTAACAAGTCTAGTCTGCAAAGCTATGGAGAGGATCATAATGGAGCTCATAAACAAAGATATAGGGGACTTGCAGACATTGGACCCGACCCAGTTTGGCTTTGTCAAGGGAAGATCATGCCTTTTGAACTTGGCCGACTTCTTTGAAACAGTCACCAAGGCCATTGATGAGGAAAGGCAGTCCATACAGCCTACCTTGACCTTGCAAAGGCTTTCAACACAATACCCCACTCGGGTATTGTAGAAAAACTTACCAGCTTAAATGTAAACCCATATGTCACAAGATGGGTTGCAAACTGGCTTAAGGACAGAACCCACAGGGTTAGAGTTGCTGGCGCTGTGTCAGACTCCAAGCCGGTCACAAGTGGTGTCCCACAGGGCTCAGTCCTTGGCCCCCTATTGTTTGGCATCTACTTCTCAGAAGTACAGGCCAACATGGGAGGACTTTGGCTGACAAAGTTTGCAGACGACTGCAAACTGGGCCATAGTGGAAAGTGCATCGGACACGGATATCCTTCAGAAGGGACTCACGAAAACAGATAGCTGGTGCCAGAGCCATGGCCTGAAGTTAAATGCCAAAAAATGTATAGTCATACCCTTCAGGAAAAACAAGGTAACCCCAAGCTACCATATAGGTGGCAATCCACTAAGCACAGAAGAGGTTATCAGGGACCTGGGGACCCAGGTTGACAGTGGCCTTTCTTTTGACACTCACGTTGCTAAAGTGGTTAGAAAGACCTTCTACATTGTCCACCTGATCATGAAGGGATTCACATCCAGATCTAGTGAGGTCATTGTTCCTGTACTCTTCACTTATCAGACCAATGATCGAGTACAATGCCCCATTCGGGATGTATCTCACCCGACATCTGCAGCAATTGGAGAGACCCCAAAAGTTCCTCACCAAAAGGATAAAGGGACTCCAAAATCTGTCATATGCTGCCAGATTGAAGAAACTCCAGCTCTATTCAGTCACATACCGTCTGCTCAGAGGTGACATGTGCCTGACATACAAGGCCATGTCCAACCCGGAATTAATGGACATGCTCCACCTCAAAAAATCCAAATCCACCAAAACCACTAGAGCAAGCGACTTAAACCTTAGCACGGATATAAATAGGACGTGCTGGAGGGATAGATTTATCACTCAGACTCCCTATGCTGTGGAATAAAATCCCGGTCCGTGTGAGGCAGAGCACCTCGCTGACTCTGTTCAAGAGAAATCTAGACCTGTGGATGGGAGATTGTAGGTTTACCCCGGGAATCATCTCTGTGTCACTGCTGGACAGAGGCACAACAAACTAATGGGCACAGTATTTTTTCATATAAGGGGTGGCGTAAGCCACAAAAATTTGGGCTAGGCTTATAAATGCCTTAGGGCAGATAGCCTAGTATAAACCTATGAACCTATGAACCTAAGCCTCTTTTTAGATTCAGAAAAATCCTGACTTTCCCAATGGAAATGTTCCCTTAAAGCATGCAAGGTCTCTCCAAAGGAAAAATCCTCTGGGCGAGAAGCAGAAGGAATGGAGTCTTCTACATCAGAATCCTCATAAGAGGGAATAGACAAATCCTGTTCATTAGAAGAATCTAAAGAAATAGATTTATGTTCAGAAGAGTCATAATCAATGTCTTGTGTAGGCCTCTTAGGAGGAGGGGGATGGGTACACCTCTAATCAGAGTAATTAAATCTTCAGCCATTTTGATCATCTGTTTTTTAGGCATAAGGGCCTGCACATGTGGCCCAGGTGTCAGTTTCTTAGACATAGATTTAGATTTTAGGTCTTAGTTTTGAAGATGGAGTCGGTTTAATATAAAAATCCTTAGGTCTGAAAACACCCTCAGAAGCTGGTGCCTGCACAGCAGCTCTGGACCCATCCAAGGTAGAGACATCCGTGGGTTCCAAAGTTGAAGCGTCTCGTGGCATATCGGACTCCAAACGGGTCTCGGTAGAGGCCTGCAAATCTGAATTTGCGGGTATCAGGGGCTGTGAAAGCGTCTCACTGAGTACCGGCGAGCCAGCGACTTGCTTAGGAGAAGCATCATCGTCAGTTTTTGACCTCAACGGTCTGTCTCTGCCTTTTTCTTTGCGATTTTTATGAATTCCGGTAGTCGGATTGCTAACAGACAACATTTCTGGATAATTGAAACAAGTACCAAAGTACTGAGATGCAAAAAATAGTGTGTTGATTAAATTTAGCACAAAACCCACAGCAAGGCACATTGTGATCAGGGCCTAGGCAAGGAATACAGTACAAGTGAAAATTCTTATGAGGTATCTGCTTCCCACTAGTAATGCAATTATTAACTTTTACTGACATCGGTAAGGAGCAAGAAAAAGTTTCCCCAATGGGGTACTTAGCTTTTTAGTTGAAGACGTCGGTTCTGAAACTCGAAAACGAAAATTTCAGGAGTCAGCCGACCGGCACTTGCAAAATGCTTCTGCTTCAGGCACCGCACGGCAAGAAAGTCTGATGTAATGGCATCAGCTGCATGTTTTATACCCCTGATGACCTGACGTCATGGAAGAAGAGACAGCAACTGATGCAGGACCCAAGACTTTGTTAATCAGGCCGACTGAGGGCAACCTGCCAGCAGATTACCCAAATGTAATGACTGCAACAGTGAAACACGAAGAACATCTGGTAGAATACCTCTGAACCAAGGTCTAAGAATTGCAGACCATACCAATCTTTTATACTGCTTAGTCATATGTCCCGAGTGACTATTTCTAATTTTCTATGAACGCAGACAAGTACCTTCCAAAGTCTGAAGACTCGTAAGCCAATAGGGAAAATATCCTAATATTAAGGACTGCAACACTGAAATCTGCAATGACATCTATGGAGATGAAGTCAATTTAAGTGGGAAATGAAACATTACACTAATCAGATGATGTTCTAACCTCCCAAGGACTACTGCAATAGTCTGATGCGCCCTTGCCATAAGCCCCAGTGGGATCTAGGCAAGTTCTGTGGCAAATTTCCCAGCAAAATGATCACATTCTTTGTGGCCTTCTTGGACTGGCTGGACTGCTCAAGTTCCTCACAACTCGAGTGTTGTAGGCTGCTTCAGCACTGCTGATCTTTTTATGCAAATACTTGGCCTTCTAAAACCCCTTAGGTTCAAGTACTTGGACTTCTGAGACCCCTTAGGTTACCCAAGACAAAGTTGTCCTCAAGCAAAATGAATACCTCCATTTTCGCTCCAACCTTTGAAAGGCACACTCAAGCACCCAAAGCTCATCATCAAAACATGGTTGTCATGTATCCAGGTGGACCACTTGCACACAGCTTGGGGCAAAATGTCAAGTGAGGTAGTCAAGCTCTGATTACTAGCACTAACCTGATAATCAGGACCATAAGCATTGCAAGCTTAAAACTAGATCATGCAAAAAAACAGGGAAAAAATGTCTGGTGTCACTGAATCAAACCTCCTGCAATGCAGTTGGCCCAGTTCCAAGAACGTCACCTGGGGGCTGGTCAGCAATAAGCTGAATAACCTGAGTGGTCTGATCTCCAAAGTCCCTGACAGGAACACCAAGTTAGAAGACTTAAATCCAGTGTGTGCCTGAAAATTTGGGCACTGAAAGTAACTAACAAACCTGATTCCCTTTCATAATGCAGAAGGAATTCTTTAACAAGAGCTATTAATTCCTCTTCTATTCAAATTAGGGCTCCCAGAATAATATGAATACCATGGCAACTGAGATAATAAGGAAATTAGCTCTTGAAACATACTCATACTACTAGGCTGACAATATTTGAAGTAGTATCCCTCATGGGTTAACCCTCACTCTCAAAGCATATTCTAACAGAAAGGCAAGTTGTGTAAAATCTTACCATAGCCATAGATGTCCTTTCTCTTTCATGTTGCAATATTCACTAGTAGGGTTTACCCTTCTTCCCATCAGCTTGTTCAGCCAGGTTTCCAAAGCTTTTCCAGTCCCCGACGGTGCACTGGACACCTGATGTGTTGGCAGGTACATGGCCCATAAATGTGATGTCTGCGTGCACCAGTCCTCAGAACTAAGGAGCCCCAGATGGAGCCAGTCCGGATGGCATAGCCTGTAGAGGAGCCGAGGAGATCAAATGCAAAGAGCAGGGGGTGGAGGGAGGGAAGGAATACTGCAACATGGAAGAGAAGGACATCTACGGTTATGGTAAGATTTTACGCAACTTTCCTATGTCCATCTATTCCAATGTTGCAGTATTCACTAGTGGGTGAGTACAAAAGCTCACTGGTGGCTGGGAGGTGGTCTAGATGAGGATTCCAGGAACCCAAGCAGGATAGCCCTGGAAAATCCTGCTGTGGTCCAGCTTATAGTGTCTGGTGAAGGTGTGCACAGAGGACCAGGTAGCTGCTTCCAGAATTGAGTTAGTATCTATACCTTTAAAGAAAGCTCCAGAGGAGGCCATGGCTCTTGTAGAATGGGCTTTGGTGTTGTCCATTAGTGTCTTTCCATGGTGAAAGTAACAAAAGGAGATGGCCCTAGCAATCCAGGAAGAAAGGGTTTGTTTCCCCACGGCTTTCCCCAGAGCCCTGGGGTGGAAGGAAACAAACAGCTGATCTGCTTGGTCTTATGCAAGTAGAAACAAAGTTGCCTGTGGACATCTAGGGAGTGAAGGACTCTCTCACGGTCTCCCTGAGGGTTTAGAAAGAAGGTAGGCAGGTGAAAACGGTGATTTAGAGAGAGAGAGAGAGAGAGAGAGAGAGAGATCATTGACCACTTTGGGAGTGAAGGAGGGATTAATCCTGAGGGTGACCCAGTCCATATGAAAAACTCGAAGGGTGGGGTAGCCAAAAAGGCATGGAGCTCTGAGACCCTCCTGCCTGAAGTCAAAGCTACTAGCAATACTGTTTTCCAAGTGCAAAATTTCAGGTCAGCATTGCCAGCTGGTTCAAAGGGTGGTAGAGTGAGTTTTTCCAGCACATAGTTAAGATCATGGAGGGGGGGTGGAGTTTGTTTTCTGGGGGGTCTTAAGTGCAAAACATCCTTTAGGAACAGCTTGGCTGGAAGTCTGGAAGCTAGTGGAGGCTCCGTAGGCAGTCAGGCAGAAATGGCAGACAGGTGTGCTTTTAATGAGGAGTAAGACAAGCCTGTCTTCAGCAGTTCACACAGGTAAGACAGAATAAGAGTCAGGTCGCTGTCCAGCGGCTCTACCTGTCTTTTGTGACACTAGATAGAAAACCTTCTCCATTTAGAGAGAGATGATTTCATTCTGTTTGGTTTCCTGGCCTCCTGCAGGACTGAGAGCACGTCCTCACTGTACAGGTGTCTGAAGGGAATCAGAATCCTGTCAGCCACAGGGAAAGGTGCAGGGATCTCCACTGTGGGTGAATCTGTGTCCCCTGGTGCTGTGTGAGTAGATCCACTGAGGGGGTAAACTTGTGGTGATTGCCATTGGCTAGATGAAGAAGTATGGGGAACCAGTGCTGCCTTGGCCAATAGGGGGTCACCAAAAAGATTTTTGGTGAGTCCTGCTAAATTTTCAGTAGGACTCGCTGGATTAGAGGGAAGGCATACAGGAATTTCCCCTTCCAAGACATTAAGAAGGGTTCTGTTTAAAGAGCCTTCGGGTTGTGAGTTCTGGAGCAATACCTCTGGAGTTGCCTGTTTGTGGAGGAGGCGAACAGGTCTATCTGTGCAATACCCTACTTGTGGATCAGATCTAGGAATACCTCCCTTGACAGCATCCATTCGTGATTGTCTGATGAGGTTATGCTTAAGGAGTCTGCCTAACAATTGTGTTGGGATGGGATGCAAGCTGCTTGGAGGGAGATCCCCTGGGATACAGCCAGATCCTGTAGGGCTGGCTTGCAGAAGTGGTAGGATTTCTTCCCTCCTTGCTTGTTCAGGCACCACATCACTGTGGTGTAGTCTGTGAAGATCTTCAGAATTCCCTGTCTGAGGAAAGGTTGAAAGGCCTGCAGGGCAAGAAGTATGGCTGACATTTCCTTGATAATGATATGCCACTGTCTGTCTACAAACCCTGCACTGTTCCGTGTGTCCAATGTTGCCCCCCACCCCAGATCTGATGCTGTATGTGCATGATCTGAGAAGGGGAGGGCAATTGTAGGGGGGAAGACCCAGGTTTAGGGCCAACTGGGCAAGCCACCACTTCAGCTCTTGGTGGAGGCAGGGGGGAAGTGGGATTCTGAACTCTAGGGGGTGTGAGTGCTGGGCCCATACTGAGCGAAGATACCATAGCATCTTCCTCATGTGTAATCATGCCAGTGGTAGCATTGGAATAGTGGCAGCCATGTGCCCAAGAAATTTGAGGAATTCCCTCACAGTTAAGGAGAGCAGATTGAAGGTGTTTGGTCACGGAAAGCACTTTTTCCTGAGGTAGGAAGGCCATCCTGAGGTCTGTTCTGATTCTGCATCCTTGGAAGACAATGTCTTGTGTAGGATTTAGTTTAAATTTGGGGAAGTTTATGAGGAACCCTAGAGACTGCAGCAGGAGCAGGAAGTCCTTTATGTGGGCAAGGAGGGTTTGTTTGTCTGCTGTTTGAATGAGCAGGTCATCTAGGTATGGGGAAATTTGCATACCTCTTGGTCTGCAGTAAGCAATGACTGGGGCTAGGCATTTTGTAAATACCCTTGGCGCAGTGCAGAGTCCAAAGGGCAAGTCACAGAACTGAAAATTCAAGGAGCCTGCTTTGAATCTGAGGAATTTTCTGGAAGACAGTTTTATGGGAATATGCAGATAGGCCTCCTTGATGTCCAGGGTCACCACGATGGCCTGGGGAAGGATGAGCAGAAAAAGAATAGGTAGTGTTATCCTGAAGGAGGGGACCTTCAGGAATGGGTTGAGGCAGGAAAGGTATAAGATGGGTCTCCATGGTCTCTCCATTCTGGTCACTAGAAAAATTCTGGAGTAGAAGACCTTCCAAGACTTTCCCTTGAGTAGGGGGGGGGGTACGAGTTCTATGGTGCCCTGCAGCAACAGGTTGTTTAGGACCTCGGGAAGGAGGCACCACTGGGGGGGGGGGGGGGGGGGTACTGGTATAGGAAGCTTTGGGGGAGGGGACATCCAGGACATGAAGTAACTCTCCTTCAGGATAGACAAAACCCATTTATCAGATGTCACTAGGGCCCATGCAGGGAGGCAGTGAGAGACAAGAGGATAGAGATATGGTGGGAGGAGGGGGGAAGAAAAGGCGGCAGTCAGATGCTGCCTGCCCTTTCTGGAAAGGGGGGGGTCTCTGGGCAGTGGCCTGGGAGTCCTAGACTGAGTAGCCCATCTCCTGTGTGGTCTTTTTGACCTGGAGGGGGCAGAGGGCCTAGAAGAGTTCCTTATGAATTGTGTCTTGGCCGGATAGTTCCTCTGAAATTTTGAGATTGGAAAGACAAGTAGATGCTTTAGATCTTGGAGCGCTTTCCCTTTTTGCTGAATTGACTTGAAGAGATCAGCCACCTTGGAGCCAAAAAAGGCTGAGTAATCCAAAGGAGCATTCAAGACTTTGGCCTTAAAGTCATCCGGTAGGGGTTGTAGACTCAGCCAGGAGTATCTCCTCAATAGAGCCAGATGCAGCTGACCTGGCAGAGGCCTCCGCTACATCAAATGCACACCTTAGGGAATGTTTATTGTCTTGGGAGATGAGCCCAAGCAAGGAAGACAGGGATGCTTGTGCAGAGCAGTCAGGGATCTCACAGAGTTCCTTTAAAGCTTCATCCAGTAAGGCCAAAGAGTATTTGGCCATATGTGACTGGTGATTTGTAGCCCTAAAGGCTAGGGTAGCCAAAGTGTATATCTTCTTCCCTCACCTCTCCATGGGCTTGCTGTCTTTATCTGCAGGCAGGACAGTGGTAGTAGGGAGAAGTGTGGTAGCCCTATCAGTAGCAGTAGAAATAGTTGCTGGGTCAGCTGGGGGGGCATTTGAAAAGGAATTGTTCTGCATCAGGTACCCTATACAACCAGTCTGGCCTTCTAGGGACACCTGGCTGGGAATCAGGGTTCATGCATGCTGCTGCAAAAGCATCCAGGAAAGCAAGCTAGACAGGAGGAATAGGGGCAGGGTTAAGAGATTCCATCTGGATCAGGTCATGGAATCTTTTTTGAGCCTCATACATGTCTGAGCAATCCCATTTAAAATGTTCCCTCATAAGATTGACTGTATCCCTGAAGGTAAGGTCTTCCACAGGGGAGTCAGGTTTAACAGAGGCTTCTTCTGGGGATTCATACCCCAGATGGGGAAGAAATTTGTAAAGAGTAGGACAAGGAGTCCTCTGAGAAGTCAGACATTTCCTCTTCAGGTTGGTTAGGAGTTGTCTCAGGCTGAATAGGCCTGGGACTAAGAGGTGGAGCAATATGAGAGAGGTCTGGTGTAAGCCTAAGGGCCAGGAAGGCATTATAGAGGCTCTGACTGAAGGCCTGCCAGTCTGGCAAGGCCTCTGGGACTGAAGCGGTATGCCTCTTCTGTTTTTTCTTTGTAGGACTAACAGGCGTCTGGCTGGAGGTCGGCCTTGAAGTCATAGAAGGAGCGGCTGAGGCCTGCTCCGAAGCGCCCATCCCAGAAGCTGGTTCCCCTCTGGCATCTGAATCAGACACGAGGATATCCTCTCCAGACGTGTCTGCTCTGGATTGTGCGGCTTCCTGATAATTACTCGCTTTATCTGAAGTAGTGAACGGTGGCTCCGGCTACAGGCTGAGAATTGGCGGAGGGAGGTATGGTGGAAATAGACGGCCGTGCAGGCATTGTCTCTTCCTGGGTGGTTCGGATGGGGCATCGGAAGCAGATTCCATTCTGAGAGCGATCTGTCCAAGGCGCTGGTTTTCAAGGTACAAGTCAAGGGCCTGAAGTCGGCGATGAAGGGTCTTAGGTACGAATGACTTACAAATGGCGCAGTTTTTATAATCATGATCCCTACCCAAACAAGAGAGACATTGGTTGTGTGTGTCTGTGGGGAATCTGGCGACCACAGCTGCACTTGCTCTTACCGGACATTAACAGACTAGTAAATACAAAAGGACTGAAGAAAATCCCCAACGGGGTACTTATCTTAATGCGAAACTGATCAGACGTCTACGAGTAGCAGGAACACCTGGTGTATGAAAATTTCTGAGGACTGGTGCGTGCAGACGTCACATTTATGGCCCACATACTTGCCAACACGTCAGACGTCCGACATACTGTCAGGGACTGGAAAAGCTTTGGAAACCTGGCCGAACAAGCCGATGGGAAGAAGGGTAAACCCACTAGTGGATACTGCAACACTGGAATAGAAGGACATCTGGTAAGATCAATCTAACTATTCAATGGTCAAATGATGAGTATTCACAATCCCTTCTCCAGACCACATGAGAAAACCTCTAGGATCTAAAGACACCAAAACTGGGCCAAATCTATTAAACCAGGTCTCTAGAATAAGCACCACATCAAAATCACACAAGTCTGACAAAATGGCAGTTTTTTTATGGACAGACATGTCATTTAGATACCGCATCTGCACTAAGTCTTCAGCTGTACAGTACCTGGATGTGTCACTCAGGACACAGCAAGGTCTCCCCAAGTGAGGACACTACAGTGAACAAACATGG
This sequence comes from Protopterus annectens, assembly GCF_019279795.1. Lineage (NCBI taxonomy): Eukaryota > Metazoa > Chordata > Ceratodontiformes > Protopteridae > Protopterus > Protopterus annectens. The sequence goes on from NC_056739.1 coordinate 1,957,632,174, forward strand.
ACTACAACTTGGTCCCCAGCACCAGCATGTACAGCATCCTCCTCTATGCCTCTTATGGACATCAAGTTTACAGCAAACAAGTAGAAAAGGTCTGGGCAACCTAGCTAGTACAAAAGGATAGACAGAAATTTTAACATTCATAAAAGCAAAGGCCACAAAAAATAATGAATAAATGCTACTTGCAAATAGATTAACTTTGTACAAATCAACATTAAAAAGAAACAAGTCTGTGAACAGGTGACACAATGCAAATGGAAGTCTCCATGTGGGATTTGCTTACCATAGTGGAGACAATTATTTACTTTATCTGACATGAGTTTAAGGTAAAAGAAAGGAGTTCCCCAAAGGGCTACCTATCTTTCCGATGATTTCTCTCTGATGCAGACTGACCAATGCACTGAAACACTGCTTCAGGCTCCAATGGCAAGAAAAAAAACTGATTACATGATGCAGGCTTGCTCCCTATATACCAAGTGTACTGATGTCAGTTAGGGTGTCCACCAGCCATAGGATGAGAAAAGAATTTTCTTTGGTAGGCTTTCAAGGCAGGAAATCTCACAACTCAGGAGTGCAACAGTGAAACACAAAGAACATCAGATGGGTTTTCATTGCCTACATCCAAGCCAGAGTAACAAAGCTTTACCTTCAGAGGGTACGTTCGTGTGACCTCAACTGGTGTGCATTAGGGTATACAATGTATGAACGCATGACATGACCATCTCCAAGCCAGCGGCCTGCAGACAACAGAGAGGAAACTTGTCAGCTAGGAGGGGTGAAGCTCGAACAAGCAAATGTGCATGTGTGAGACCTGAAGGAAAGAGAGTAGAGTGGAAGGAGAGAGGGAAGGAATACTGCAACAGTGATCAGCAGGATAGCTACTGCTATGGTAAGTTCTTACACAACTGTACTATATCCTAAATTAAATCACTGTTGTGGTACTCAGAACAGATGGGCGATTCTCAGAGCTGAAAGGAGAGAGGGATGGATAGCTAGAGTTAAGAAGAACTGCCCAAGAGACCAGGGAGGACTGATGTGGCAAAGGCAGCCTTAGACCTGGAGAAAACATCAGTTTTTGTAATGTTTGCTGAAGGTGTGCACAAAAGACGAACTGATCACTTCCAAGATGAACCTGGCATTAACACCCTTGTGGAAAGCACCAGAAGAGGCAACTGCCTGAGTGGAATGTGCTTAAGGGCAGGAAGGCAAGGATTTATTATGTTCTAAGTAGCAGAACACGATAGCCTTCTATATCCAGGATGCAGTGGTTTGCTTTGAGACTGACTGACTCAGTTTAGCATCTAAGAATGAAACAAATAGTTGGTCAGATTTTCTAATCATTTTTGTTGTGTCCAAAAAGAATCTCAGCTGCCTGTGAATGTCGAAGGAATGTAATATTCTTTCCCCATTACCTCGAGGATTGGGAAAGAAATCAGGTAGATCAATGGCTTGACTGAAGAAGAGTTCATTCACTACCTTAGGCATAAAAGGAGGATTGGTCCTAAGCATTACCTGGTCTTATGGAAAATAAGAAAGGGAGGAGTAATAGAGTCCCTGCAGTTTAGACACCCTATCTGCCACACTTAGAGCCAGTAGGAGGATAGTTTTCCATCTGCAGAATTTTAAGATGGCAGATGTGGCTGGCTCAAAAGGGGTATAATGAGTTTTTCCCATAACACAATTAAGGATCCCATGGTGGAGTAATTAAGTTTCTTGGAAGCTTAAGGTGCACAACTCCTTTTAAGGAGTGCCTGGCCTCAGTCCTGGACATGACAGGAGGATCAGAGACAAACAGGAACTGATGTCTGGCAGATGAGCTTTAATGGATGAGTAAGACAACCTAGAAAGCAGAAGCTCATAGAAATTCTCAATTATGGTGAGTCTCTCAGATAAGTGTGGTTCCAGTCTGTGCTTGTTACACCAAATGGAGGATCTTTTCCACCTGGCTGTGTATGACTGCCTGATATTGGGTTTCCTGGCCTCTTGTAAAACCTCAACCACATCCTCTGAAAACAGGTGTCTTTTAGAGATCAGAACCCAATTATCCACAGACATACTAGGCTGGAATGTAGAAACCAAACTTTCTGATGGGACATTAGGTCTGGTTCTATCAGAATTTTCTAGTGGCTTCCCCTTGATAAGTGAAATAGGATGGGAAACCAATGTTGTCTTGGCCAGAAAGGGCCCAAGAGCAGCAAATCTGGAGTGTCCTTTTGGATCTTTAGTAGGAGCCCTGGAATAAGTGGCAGTAGCAGGTAGAAGTAAAGGAAACTCCCTGTTCACTGATAGGATAAAGTGTCTATCTTTCAGACCAGAGGAGATGGGGCACTGCTGCAGACTTGAGGAAGCCGATGCTGCTCTGGAGATGCAAAGGAGGAGACTTTAGGGTCATGATAGCTCTAAATACACCCTGAAAGGAGTCCATCCATTCCTTTTTTTCTGGAAGATGTACGGGAAATCATACACTTGGTATTTTGCTTTTTCTTTTTTAGGGGTGACATCACCTGCAAGAGCCTTAGAGGTTCCCAAGCTCCGTCTCATTTCAATAAGCATAACAGGATTGTCTTCCCAAACAAGTATCTGAGGGATTCTTTGCAGGCCCTCAAAGAATACACGGTTCTTCCAAGGTATCTAGCATATGCAAGACCTCAGGGGCCATACCAGCCCCCAAATGGGTCTTAGTAGCAGGCGCCTGAGAGGTAATGTGATGTACTGCGGGTTTAACCATCTCAAAAGGTATGTCTGACTCAAACGTTGGACTGTGAATCACCCTGGGGTCACTTGAGCTTCTCTTTAGGGGGAAGGGTGACATCAGAAGCTGGAGAGTCCACCATCTTAGACTGACACACCTAACTCAATCACAGAGTTTCAAGAAATGCATTAAGCAAGGAAAGTCTCAATCTTAGGGTCTTGGTACAAACGACTGACAAACTGAGCAGGATTTGTAATCACATTCTGGGCATAGGCAAAAAAGGCACTTGGTGTGCAAGTCCTTGTACAAAATCTGCCTACCACACTTGCATTTACTCCTAAACTGACATCTAACAAATTTAAACCACAGTCTAACAAACAAGAAAAGGAAGGTTCCCCAATGGGGCACTTAATGAACAATGAGTACCAAAGTAACAGTACCAATGACCAAAGGTGGATACATCAAACAGATGCACGACCTGCATTCAGGCTGGAAGCAAGACAGTCTAAGGATCTCGAGTGTACATTCACCCTTATACTCAGACACACGAGTTGAGGTCACACACTGGACGTACACCCTCAGAAAGGTAAAGTTTTGGTACCCAGGCCAGACATCAGTGACGAAAATCCCTCTGCCATTAATACTTTAACAGTGATTTCACTTAGGAAATATGTACTTTATAAAATTACAGTGCATACTTAAACTGAGTCAACTTAAAGGACAACTACGGGCAAATGATGAAGAAAACATATATTTTTTATCTTGCCATGATTTACTGCACCTCCCAAAGCTGCCTGCAGCAAAATAAGTACTCATTCCTAATTTTATTTTGTTTTTACTCGTCTGCCCTCATGGGGGCAGACATTGTGATTCCTTTGGAAAGCTAAATCTGCCCCATGATGCACAGACTGAGAACAAATAGCCCTACCATTTGTTGTCAGACTAGACTTCCATTCACTTAGAATGGAACACCTGAAAAAAACTGCCAAGTTTGAGAGTCTGCAGCTCATGTGTTATTGACTGGTATATGCTGAGTTTTACAAATATTGTTCCTACTGATGTACTACACATTCTCTGAAAGAAACTTGCAAAAGTGTCAACAAATTACTGAGATAAAGAAGACTTTTCACAAGGAGCAGTTTTACAAGTTTCAGTTCCTGACCAGGTTACTCCTCCCATCTCCCCTCCTTCAGTGGGCTACAGTCTCACATTTCCAGCTTTACTAGATTCAACTATTTAGTCAACTTTGCATGACAATAGACATCAAAACAAAAATCACAGCCTGGTGTGCCACTAAACCTGTTCCCTTGTATGTCTCTTCACGAATATCTCTGAATAGCATTTCCCAGGATTAATAATAAAATAAAAAAAATAAAAAAAGGCAAATGCTTCAGTCCAGAGTTTAGGCCAGTCTATCCATTTTTTTTTAAATGTGCACAGTAAAATATTCAACCTGTAATGCATTTTGGCTGCTGACATGGCTATCTTTACATAGTTAATCTCTTATATAGTATAACCCGAACTTATGGTATTTAATGATAAATTTTACAACAGTGCTCAGTTTCTTAACAATGACCTCCCAAGCCTCTGATGTGACCTAGTACTTTTTCTTACTATTGCTTTATCTAGTTTGTCTTAGTTGTATACCTGTAGCATGTGTTTCATCCCCTCAGCAACAGATTCCTGGAGAAAACTTCCAAAGCAGATACTTGTATTGAAAGAGTAGCAGCAGCTGTAGCAGTGATACCACACTCCAAAACAATACACTCAAAGTACTGACAAACACAGGGGAATGTATATGTCTGAATCAAGCAGTGATGAAATTGCTAGGGACTTCACTGAGCACAATTTTACTCAATCTCTCCATTTCATAATCCATAACATTCGCACCACACTTACAAAGGCACACCTCCACCTTCGACAAACACAGCTACCCACAACCACACAACATACCAGTCAAATTTAAGTTTTTCCCACCTCTCTGCAAAACACTGCTGTAATGGCTTTGGCAAACAAATGAAAATGATTCATGGATGTTGGTTCAGGGCTCCCATCCATATCTCTCAACAGTACAGATTTTTGCAGAAAGTCCAGATTTTTTGTCTGTTTTTCATAAAATTGCAGTTTTCTCTCAAATCACTGGCAAATCCAACACTGAAGTCAGAAAGTTGACAGGCATTTGATTTTCAGACTTCATATCCTTGAGAAAATCCACTCTAATGCAAAACCTGTTTATCAACTTTTTAAGTTTGTAAGTGCAATATTTATAAATTGTCCCAATTTTTGGGCCTTTGTCCCCCATTATTTATGGCCTTATCCAGATTTCTTGTTCTGTGATGTTGAGAGGTATGCTGCCATCCCTTCCTACTGGAGCCAGTCCACTGTACTTGCACAAGTGTCCTCCTCAGCAGGGCAGCAAGCAGGTAGCAGTGCAGATTTGCTTTATAGTTCTTTTACACCACACACACACACACACACACACACACAGTAAATCTTGTTGTCCATGTTATTTCTTCTTTTCCTTGGTTTCGTTTCTCTTACCTTGTAATGTTGCTTTTACTCATTTTTTCTCCTGCCTCCCATATCTACCCTAATTATTACTTCTAACAAATACTTTTTCCTCACTCTTTCTTCTCTTCCTCTCCTCCTCTTTATCCACTATTTGAACTTTTCCACTCTGACATTTCCTTTATGCGTAAATAATGAACTGTCACCCTTATAATGTCAGCACATTTCAATGCTACATAATATTGTATTTAGTCTAATAATAGGTTCATAGGTAGTTACTAGGCTATCGGCCCAAGGGCCTAAGTAAGCCTAGCCAACAAGGTTCCCTGGCTTATGCCACCCAAGAAAGTTATTTTCCTGTGCCACTGTTGAGCAGAGCCACAGAAGTGACTCCCGGGGTATATTTCCCATTTCCCTTCCACTCAAAGATTTTTCTTGAAGAGTGCTAATGAGGAACTTTGCTTGACATAGATGGGTAGCTTGTTCCAGAGTATGGAAAGTCTCTGGGACAGCAATCTATCCCTCCAGCATGTCCTGTTTATTGTGGTGACATGGTTTAGGTACCTAGAGCGTGTAGCTCGGAGGGATTGGGATTTCTTTAGGTGTAGAATGTCCAACAGCTCTGGGTTTGACATAGCTTTATATGTTGGGCAGAAATCACCTCGGAGTAGGTGATATGCTACGGAGTAAAGCTGTAGTTTTTTGAGATGGTCAGTGCAGGGCATCTGAGGCCAGTAATCCTCTTTGTGAGGTACTTCTGTGGCCTTTCCAGCTGCTGCGGATGTCTTGTGAGGTACATTCCAAAAACGCCGTTGTACTCTATAATGGGTCCAATGAGTGTCGAGTAGAGGGGAACAGTGACCTCTTTTTTCCTGGATGAGAACCCTTTTCTGATGAGGTGTGCCACGTAGAAGGACTTTGACTACTGTGGCGATATGATTATCAAAGGAGAGACTACTGTCCACCTGGGTTCCAAGGTCTCATCACACATTTGGTGTTAAGTAGACTGCTGCCTATGCGGTAGTTCATGGGTACAGAGTTTTTACCAAAGGGGATGAAAATGCACTTTTTGGCATTGGGCTTGAGGCCATGGTTCTGACACCAGGCATCTGTCTCAGTGAGGCCCTTCTGTAGGATGTCCACATCATTTGAGGACTTGACTATGGCTCCTAGTTTGCAGTCATCTGCGAACTTCATTAGCCAGAGGCCTTCTGTGTTAGCCTGTACTTCAGAGATTAGCCAGAGGCCTTCTGTGTTAGCCTGTACTTCAGAGAAGTAGATACCAAACAGGAGAAGTCCCAGGACTGAACCCTGTGGTACGACAATTGTCATGGGTTTGATGTCAGATTTGGAGTCTGCAACCTTTACAGTGTGGGCTCTGTCAGTAAGCCAGTTGGCAACCCATCTTGTGACATACGGATTTATACCTAGTTTAGTAAGTTTAGTTATAATTCCAGAACGGGGGATGGTGTCAAAAGCCTTGGCAAGGTCAAGATAAGCTGTGTGAACCACCATAGCCTCATCTACGGCTTTGGTGACTGTCTCAAAGAAGTTGATTAGGTTCAGGATGCATGATCAGCCTTTCACAAATCCGAAATGGGTGGGGTCCAGAGTTTGGAGGTTACCGATGTCTTTGTTTATGAGTTCCATGATGATACGTTCCATGGCCTTGCAGGTCAGGTTAATAGGGCGATAGTTCCCAGGATCAGTGGTGGCTCCCCCTTTGTGAAGTGGGATAACTACGCACCATTCAGTGGGCACAAAGCCTGATGTGAGGCTATGATTGAACATAGGGCTTAGGTGGGGAGCCAGTTCGTTCTGAAGTTCATGTAAAACGCAGCCTGGGATGTTGTCCAGCCTCATGGATGCTGTTTTTTGGCTTTAGAAAGTGGAGCTTTTACCTGTGTAGTTGTGATTACAAGGACTCTGCATTCTTCCTGTACAGATATGGGCCCTTTAGGGTGTGAAAGGGTGGTAAAGTTAGCACTGAACCTATCTGCCAGGATGTTGGCAGTATCAGTTGGTTCTGTAATTGTCATGCCGTTGTGCTGTAACTCAGATCTGGGTGTTGCCATTAAGATTCTTGACATAGCTATATAATGCTTTGTGGGTGTCCTTAGAATCAGTGGCGATTTTATTTTCATAGCTAGCTTTGGAGGCTCTTATAAGGGATCTCAGCTTCTTACGGAGGCTGACCAGGTAGCTCCACCACTCATGGGATTTTACTCTCATTTGCAACAGTTTCTTCCTTCTGTTGTACAGTTTGTTTGTGGTAGGGGACCACCATATTGGCTGGGAGAATAGCTTCTTGGTTCTGTTTGGGACAGCACGATCTATGCACTCATGCAAGTGTTTACAGAGTGCATTTGTGTAGGATTCAGCAGTTGTAACTGTATTGCCCATCTGCATGGGTGTCATGAAGTTCGCCACTTCTGTCTTAAGAAGCATGAGTTGGCTTTGAAAAAGTACAGTTTTGTACCTACCATAAATGTAGATGTCCGAGAGGAATGCATCTGCAGTCTTTACAAATGGGTTGTCCTGTCGTCAGGCAGCCCTTCGGTCGGCCGGATTCCAAAGTCTGGGTCTGGCTTCGGCTGGTGTCGCACTTCACCCGACGTCATTGCGGCAGTTATTCGGGTATAAAGGCATCAGCCGACGCCATTTTCCTCAGTGTTTCTTGCCCCAGATGCCAGGTGCCCTCTTGGATAGCTAAATTTGGATAAATGCCAAAGTTTCCAAATAGTAGAGAGCAAACACATAAAATAAGCATGTATATACATATATACAAACAAATACACCATAATAGATCCCCCCCAAGCTAGCTGTAGATTGGCAAATACCCTAGGAGTACCTCAGAGGGGAAGGAGGGTGGGTAATCCTGACTGCAGATGCATTCCTCTCGGACATCTACATTTATGGTAGGTAGAAAACTGTACTATGTCCTTCAAGGATGCATCTGCAGTCTTTACAAATGGGTAGAATACCATAGCTAAACTAGGGGAGGAGGAAATGAGAAGAGATTATGGTGTAGTTAGGATCCCTTGCAAAACAGCAGTGGCAAAACCAGCCCGGGATCTAGAGTATAGAGGTAAGTTATAATGCTTGGCAAATGTATGCACGGAGGTCCAAGTAGCAGCCTCTATAATGTCCTTGGTAGCCACTCCTCGTTAAGAAAGCTGTGGTAGTGGCTGTAGCCCTTGTGGAGTGAGGCCTGATGTTCTCTGGAGTTTTCTTTCCATGGTAGGAGTAACAAAATCTAATGCAATTTCCTATCCATTTGGAGATTGTCTGTTTAGAAATTGGTTTTCCTTCCTTTCCTGTTGCATATGCTACCAGAAGCTGGTCAGTTTTTCTATTGTTTTTTGTCCTGTCCAGGTAGTAGCGCAATTGTCTGTGTACATCCAAGGTATGTAAGAGCCTTTCTCCCCTGTTCTGTGGGTTGGGGAAGAATGTAGGAAGGTGGATAGCCTGATTTAAAGAGACTCTGGATACCACCTTAGGCATAAATGTAGGATTTGTTCTCATGGACACTCTATCTTGATGGAAGATCAGGAAGGGTTGCACTGCCATTAATGCCTGTAGTTCAGAGACCCTTCTTGCTGAAGTTATTGCCAGCAGGAAAGCAGTCTTCAGGATAAGTATTGTAATTCTGCTGTTGCTGCTGGTTCGAAAGGAGGAAGAGTCAGTTTTTCTAGCACAAAGTTCAAGTCCCATGCTGGCAATGGAGGTTTCCTGGGAGGTTTTACATTTTAATTCCTCTCAGAAACTGTCTGAGCAGAGGATGCGAGAAGACAGGAGGATCCAAGCTGTATTCTGCTGAAATAGCTGATGCATGTATCTTGATGGAAGAGTAGGACAGGCCTGTATGGAAGAGCTCCGCCAAGTACTCCAGGATGTTGGCTATGTTCACCAGTGTCACATCTTGCCCCTTTGCAGTACTCAGATGAGATATCTTTTCCATTTTGCTGCATAATTCTTTCTTGTTGAAGGTCTCTGAGCCTCCAGGATTATGTCTTTAACCCTTTGGGATAAATTTGGGTCAATTGCTGTTATGTAATGTTCCAGGCAGTTAGCTGCAGAGTTTTTAGGTTTGGATGCAGGATGTTGTAGTTGTTCTGTGTTAGCAGTAATGGGATCAGGGGCAGTGTCCATATTTGTTCCCGGGACATGCTCCTCAGCAGTGGATACCAATGTTGTCTTGGCCAGTCTGGGGCTATCAGAATGATCCTCGGATGTTCCTCTTTGATCTTCAGAAGCACCTTGTGCATCAAAGGAAGTGGTGGGAATGCGTATGCTGTCAGGCTTTTCCAACTGAAAGATAGGGAGTCCACCTTCCAAGCAAATGGGTCGTAAGTCCTTGTGCAGAATTTCTTCAACTGGTGATTGAATGGGGATGCAAACAAGTCTATTTGTGGTAATCCCCATTCTCTTGTGATGGTTTTGAAGATGTCCGGATGTAGCATCCATTCGTGGGCATCTGTTGTAGTTCTGCTTAATATGTCTGCTAGAATGTTTTCCTTCCCTGGTACATAAATTGCCTGTAACTGAATGTTGTAGCTCAGAGCCACATCCCATAGGTCCAGTGCCAGCCGGCATAGAGGGTATGAGTGTGTGCCTCCCTGTTTGTTGATGTACCACATAACTGTGGTGTTGTCTGTCCTTATCATCAACTGGCCTTCTTGGAGAAAAGGTCTGAATGCCTGGATTGCCAATTTTACTGCCATCATTTTTTTTAGATTTATGTGCAGATGCAGCTGGTCTTGAGTCCATAGGCCTTGAATGCATTTGCCCATCATGTGTGCCCCCCAACCGAGGTCTGAGGCATCTGTCGTGATGGTTTGTCTTGGTTGACGTTTGCAAAAGGGCAGTCCTGTGTTTGATTGGCAGGCCTGAGCCCACCATAGGAACTCTTGCTTCAGGCATGGGATCATTGGAATTTTGGTTTCTAGGCTGAGCTTGTGCTGGGACCACAAATTCTTTAGGTACCACTGTAGCTTTCTCATATGCAGCCTGGCATGAGGGACCAGTATTATGCAGGATGCCATGAAGCCTAGAGCTTGTAGCACTTTTCTTGCAGTTAGATGGTTCTGCTTTGTTAATGCCAAGAAGTAGAGAGGAAGTTGCTCTTTCTTTTCTGTAGTTAGAAATGCCATTTGTTTTGATGTGTCCAGTTCTGCACCCAGAAAGGTTATTCTTTGGGATGGAATCAGCCTTGACTTTTTGTATTGACTGTATATCCCAGGGCTTGCAGCAGGTAGATGACTCTTTGTAAGTCTTCTGTTAGTTTGTTTTGTTGTCCGCTTGTATCAGGCAGTCGTCCAGGTAGGGATAGATTTGAATCCCTGAAGTCTGCAATGGCGATTACTGATGCCAGGCATTTCGTTAACACTCTGGGCGCAGTAGATAAGCCAAAGGGCAATGCTGAGAATTGATAATGCTCTGATCCTGCAAGAAATCTGAGGTATCTTCTGCAAATTGGTCTTATGGGGACATGCAGGTATGCCTCCTTGAGATCTAGAGTTACCAGCCAAGACTCCTTGCCCAGCATGGGAAGAAGCTGCTGTAGGGTCAGCATTTTGAATTTTGGAACAATGAGGAATGTGTTTAAAGCGGACAGGTCTAGAATAGGCCTCCATTTGTTTTCTTTTCTTGGAACCAGGAAGAGTCTGGAGTAAAATCCCTTCCCTTGCTCCATAGATGGTACCTTTTCCACAGCTCTCATTTTTAATAATTGAGATATTTGTTTTAGAGCTTCTGTCCTTTGAGTAGGTGGTAGGTTCGGCATTCCTGTCTTTCCTGGTAGAGTATGGAAATGGAATCTGTAACCTTGGTCTATAGTTTGCAAAATCCATTTCTCTTGTAATGCAGTGCCAGTTTCTTGAAAATAAGGTTAGCTTTCCGCCTAAAGGTGCTTCTAGTTGTTCCCTGGTAGGCGGTGCCACCGCCAAGTCACTGTGATTGAGTTGTTGTAGTGGTGGTGGCTGTATCCGTGCCTCGTTGGTTGTTACCCTGCCACTGGCGACCCCTGTAGGCACCCCTGGATTGGTTTCTGCCTCTCGGCCTATTCCTGCCTCTTTGTGCCTTAGAGGAGTCTGGAAAGGACCAATTCTTGGAGGGCCAGTTCCTGCTAAACCTTGGAGGTTGAACTTGCAAGAAATCTTTCACTGTTTGCACAGATTTTGCTTTCTCTTCCATCTTTTTAGTACCTGCTGTGCAGGGAACCAAATAAATTGACCTTGTCCATAGGCATCCAAAAGCTTAGATTTGACATGGTCTGGTAATGCCTGTTCTTTCAACCATGCATGCCTCCTGATAACTGTGCCAGTCATGGCTGATCTAAAGGAAGCCTCCAGTGCATCATAGCCACATTTTAAAGAATGGTTACTAACCTGCTGTATGTTATGTACCATTTCTTGAACATACTTTTTATCTAAAGATTCTTCAGAGGAGAGCTTTTTAGTCAACTGGTCAAGCATAAACTCTTGATATTGAATCATATGAAATTGGCAGTTCAAAGCTCTAGCTGACAAAGTAGCAGAGGTGTAAACTTTTTACCCCATCTCTCTAAGGACCTGGATTCCCTTTCAGAGGGAGGGTTTTAGAAGAAGTAGCTGCTACAGCTTTTGGACCCTGGGAGATAGTCTCTGGATCTGCAAAAGGAGCCTTATATAAGTGGTGATGAGTGTCCGGGACCCTGTAGTACCTATCGGGCTTAGCAGGGGCGGAGGTAAAGTATCAGGAGCAGTGCAAGCATCATTAAATGCATCATCAACAACAGAAAGAACTGGAGGTATAGCTAAAGGCCTATGCTGTGGCAAATGTAGAAAGGTCCTAAGCCTTTTCTAGAGTCTGAGAAATCTTGGCCCTGCCACTGAAATTGTTCCCTCATAGCATGCAAAGTTTCCCCAAAGGAAAATTCCTCAGGAAGAGAGGCTGAAGGGATGGACTCCTCAGCATCAGAGTCTTCGTAAGGAGAATAAGAAGCCTCAGGAGGGTCTGTATGTTCAGTCATCAGAGGAATCATCTGTGGATACTGGCTCAGGGGCTCTGCTCTAGGCCTCTTTTCTGGAAGAGGGAGAGGCCCTGTCTGGATGAGGCTGGGCTCCACGAATTAAAGAGATGAGATCCTCAGCCAAAGAAAGCATATGGGAGCTGGTGCTGGGCCTGTGAGAGGGGGGGCTTGGCAGGCACAGGTTTTGATGCTTTGGCTGCTTTAGCCCTGGCAAAGGCCTTAATAGACATAGCTGGAGGAGGCCTAGCAGCTCCACGTGCAGGGGTGGAAATATCCAGGGGAATGGTGTCTGATAAATCCTGTGAAACCGCAACAGAAGGTTGGATTTCAGAAGCCGTTTCTACCAGGTTAGAAGAGGCCTCGGTAGAAGGCAAGTTATCGGCTGAAGAAAGAACCGCTTGCTCGGCTTCGGCCGAAACCGAGGCACTCGTGGTTTGCTTAACCGCGGTTTCGGCCGAAACCACGGACCGCGAGTGTCGGTCCTTTTCTCTGCGTTTTTTGGTTATTTGCGTAGTCGGAGGATCTGACGGCATAATGTAGGCAAAATCGGAGCCGAAAATCTGTTCAGCAAAATCCGATCGACGTCTAAGCGTCCGCCGGTTAAAAGAAGCACAGGCTAGATAAGCTGCTATGTCGTGGTCTGGGCCTAAACAATGTATGCAATAGGAGTGGAAATCTTTATGAGGTATTTGTTTCCCACAAGATAAACAGTTATTAACTTTCTCTGACATCGGCTGAGGCAAGAAAGAGTCCCCAACGGGGTACTTAGCTTTATAGAAGTCTTCGTAGTATTCGGTAGTAGTAATCTCTGGATCTGACCGACCGGCACTTGCGAACAGCTTCTGCTTCGGGCGCCACGCGGCAAGAAAGACTGAGGAAAATGGTGTCGGCTGATGCCTTTATACCCGAATAACTGCCGCAATGACGTCGGGTGAAGTGCGACACCAGCCGAAGCCAGACCCAGACTTTGGAATCTGGCCGACCGAAGGGCTGCCTGACGACAGGACAACCCATTTGTAAAGACTGCAGATGCATCCTTGAAGGACATCATTTTTTTTACTGTGGTTTCCTTAATGGGGAGTGAGGCCAAGATGTGGATATCTAGGGTGATTAGCTTATGGTCGGATCTTACCAACAAGGAGTTGACTTCGGGTGTAGAACACAAGTCACTCATGTTGGTAATGACTAGGTCTAGGATATTGTTGCCCTTGGTGGGGGTGTGGATAAGTTGATCCAGTATTTTTTTTTTTTTTAGAAGTAGGGGCTGAGTCTGAGTATCTGGAGCCTGAGATGCAGAAGAAAAGGCATCCAATAAAGCAGCCAAAACCAAAGGAACAGCAGAGAGTCTAAGAGACTCCATTTGAAAGAGCTCATATCATGTCCTCAGTACTTCAGACACTTGGGAGCAATGGCAATCCCTTTTAAATAATTTAGTCATCCTAAAAATGGTATCCTCAAAGAAATCTCCTCAAAAGGAGACTCAGGACTAGCAGACTCCTCTTCCTCACACCCATAACCCAAAGGGGAAGGAATCTGGGTAGAATAGGTCAAGGACTACTCATCAGAATCCTCTTCTTCCTCAGAGGAATCCTGCTCCCTAAATCTCTTGGGGGGGGGGATTACCAAGGAGAAGCCGGAACAGAGACCTCCTGAGAGGGCTTCAAGGCCATAACAGCACTGAACAAACAGTGTGTAAAATTCTGCCATTCACTTAGGGAGCCCTTAGCAGCAGAAAAAAATATGTTTTGTCTTTTGCTTCTTTTTTAAAGGGAGAGTCCACCTTATGAAAAGTAGAGCGCTCCAACACCTGCCTACACTCAATAACTGTAGTCTGGACTTCCTCCCTAACCAGTATGTGAGGAACCCCTTAAGACATTCATAGGTTCATAGGTTCATACTAGGCTATCTGCCCAAGGGCATTTATAAGCCTAGCCCATAGTTATGTGGCTTTCGCCACCCCTTTAGTTTGAAGAAAACTATGCCTATTATTTTGCTGTGCCTCTGTCAAGCAGTGTCACTGAAGTAATCCCTGGGGTATATCTGCGATCTCCCATCCATTGGTCAAGATTCCTCTTGAACAAGGCCAGCGAGGTGCTCTGCCTCACATGTACCGGGATTTTGTTCCACAGCATAGGGAGTCTCTGGGTGATGAATCTGTCCCTCCAGCACGTTCTATTAATAACCGTGTCAAGGTTTAAGTCTCCCGCCCTTGTGGTTCTGAGGGATCTAGATTTTCTTGAGGTGAAGCATATTCATCAAATCTGGGTTTGACATGGCCTTATATGTCAGGCACAGGTCACCTCTGAGCAAGCGGTATGCGACTGAATAGAGCTGGAGTTCTTTCAGTCTGGCAGCATAAGACATATTTTTGAGACCCTTTATCCTTTTGGTGAGAAACTTTTGGGGCCTTTCCAGCTGCTGCAGGTGTCGGGTCAGATACATTCCGAATGGGGCATTGTACTCAATCATAGGTCTAATGAGTGATGAGTACAGGGGGACGATGACCTCCCTAGATCTAGATGTAAATCCCTTCATGATCAGGTGGGCAATGTAGAAGGTTTTCCTAACTACTTTGGCAACATGAGTGTCAAACGAAAGGTCACTGTCAACCTGGGTCCCCAGATCCCTGATGACTTCTGTGCTCAGTGGATTGCCACCTATATGGCAGCTAGGGGTAACCTTGCATTTCTTGGCGTTTAACTTTAGGCCATGGCTCTGGCACCAGTTATCCATTTCTGTGAGGCCCTTCTGAAGGATATCTGTGTCAGATGTGTTTTCGACTATGGCGCCCAGTTTGCAGTCATATGGAAACTTTGTCAGCCATAACCCTCCTGTGTTTGCTTGTACTTCAGAAAAGTAGATGCCGAACAAGAGTGGTCCCAGGACTGAGCCCTGTGGGACACCACTTGTGACAGGCTTTGAGTCTGACATGGCACCCGCAACTCTGATCCTGTGGGTTCCGTCACTTAGCCAGTTTGCAACCCATCTTGTGATGTATGGGTTTACATTTAAGCTGATGAGTTTTTCGATGATACCTGAGTGGGGTATTGTGTCAAAGGCCTTTGCCAGGTCGAGGTAGGCTGTATGGACTGCCTTGCCCTCATCAATGGCCTTGGTGACTGTTTCGAAAAAGTCAACCAAGTTTAAGAGGCATAATCTGCCTTTGACAAAGCCAAACTGGGATGGATCCAAAGTATGCAAGTTCCCTATGTCTTTATTTATGAGTTCCATTATGATCCTCTCCATGGCTTTGCAGATAAGGCTTGTCAAGCTAATGGGACGGTAATTTCCAGGGTCGGTGGAGGCACCGCCCTTATGAAGTGGGACCACAGTCGCCGTGCGCCACTCCTTGGGTACGTATCCTGAGGTGAGGCTAAGATTAAACAGCTGTCCTAACTGCGGGTTTAATTCCTCATTGAGTTCGTGGAGCACACAGCCGGGGACACCATCCGGTCCCATGGATGCTGTGTTTTTTGCCTTGGAGAGAGCAGTTCTCACCTGGGCGTTGGAGATGTTTGGGGGGCTACAATCCTCTGGTATAGATCTCTCTCCTTTTGGGGGGGAGGGGGGGGAGAAGTTTGCACTGAACCTGTCAGCAAGTATGTTGGCAATGTGTGTAGGTTCAGTAATCTTCACATCATTTTGAACTAATTCTGAGCATATCTGGGAGTTTCCTCCTAGGTTTCTAACATAGCTAAAGAAGGCCTTATGATTGTCTTTTGAGTCCTTGGCGATGTTTCTCTCAAAATTTGCCTTGGATGATTTTATGAGAGCTCTTAGTTTTTTACTTATAATGATCAAAGGTGTCTTACCTTTCAAGGATTTTGCCCTATCTTGTAGTAGCTTCCTCCTTTTGTTGTAGAGCTTGTTTATGGCTGGGGTCCACCAGACTGGACGCTTGCCTTTGGTACAAAGAGTCTTAGTTTTGTTTGGGATTGCCTGATCCATGCAGTCCTGTAGGTGCTGGTAGAAGGCATTTGTAAGTGATTCAGCGGTTTGAGTAATGTTTACCACTGGCTCAGGGGCCTTAAAGGAGACAACACTAGTTTTTAGAAGTGTGAAGTCGGCTTTTGAGAAGTTTTTCACTGTGGTCTTTTTTATTTCAGGTGGGGGTGGGATGAGGACCTCCAGCGAGATTAGTTTATGATCTGATCTCACCAGTGAGGGGTATACTTCCGGTGTTGAACATTGTGATCCCATGTTCGTGATGATGAGATCAAGTATGTTTTCTCCTCTTGTGGGGATGGTGACTAGTTGTTCCATGGCATTTGAGTTTATGAACTCCAGGAACCTTTGGGCTAGAGTGTTTGGGCTTGAATAGTGTTCCCAGTCTATATTAGGGTAGTTGAAATCACCTAGTATGATGGTATTTGGAGATACAGTTATCCCCTCCAGTGTTTTTAATTGCACCTGGATGGTCTCCGATGCATCGTGCGTTGCCACCAACCTTGAGGTGTGTGTGTCCTTTATGAATATGGACACCCCCCCCTCCTTTCTTGGTGTTGTCCGGATTTTGGGGCCGGAACGCATGATATGAGGTGAAACCTGATAGTGCTGGGGTGCTCTCAGGAGCCTTGAACCAGGTTTCTGTCACAGCACAGACATCGATGTTCTCCATACTGAGAAGGGCCTCGAGTGCGTGCATCTTGAGATTGAGACTTCTGGCGTTCAGCAGCATTACCCTTAGTTTTTTTCCTTTTTTGTGTTCTAGGGTGGTAGGTTTAGAATTTGAGCTTTGCCTAAAAAAGGCACTATGGGGTGGCAAGAGCCATTGCCAATATCCGGAAGCCCAGGGGTGACAGGTGCAAGCCGTCCCTTGCGAAGCAGCGTGGCTTGTCCAGCATGTCATCCCAGGCAGACAGACATTGGATCCCCTTTGAATGACACCAAAATTTAAGCCAATTATTAAAGCTGATCATCTTATCACTGTATTGTGGCATCATTCTAGGTGAAGGTAGGATACTGCTCAAGGTCAGGGTCATACCTGCCTGGGCTACATAATCAGAGAGCTCCTCAATGTCTCTTTTCATGTAGTCCAAGGAGGTACGTCTCAGGTCGTTGACACCAGCATGGACAATGACTGAGTCGTACTTGTACTTGCTGTTGAGAGACCTGAGTGCTTGCATTATGTGGCGGATTCTAGCGCCCGACAGGCAGCTTACTGTGACCTTCTCCTTACTCAGTCTGGTGAGCGGGACGTCAGTGTGCCTGACTATGGAGTCACCAATGACGAGTGTGTCTGGCATTGTGTTTGGCCTTAAGGGCTGTGACTGTTTGACACTCTGACTGTGTGGTCTATGTGATGCATGTGTTGGGTCCTGAGGTGGTAGTTGTTTGGGTGTCTGCTTTGGAGGCCTCTGTTGTTTTGGTAGATTTTTGGTCAGAGCCTCCGAGTATGTCTTTGTGTGATTATGTGTATGATTTGAAGTTGTGATGGTACTATGTGTGACTGGGTATGTAGTGTGTGTGGTTACCTTCTCCTCCTGTCTGGTCTTGCCAGTCCTATGTTGAGAGAGCTCAGCCTCCAGTTTGGCCGTATAGTTGCATCTCTCGCATGTATTTATGTTTTGTGGGAGAAGGAGAGGATTGTCTGTGTACATGAGGCAATTGTAACATTGCCTCAATATTCCCAGGTTCACCAGTTGAGCAGGAGAGGACACTAGCAACTGATCCCTCGACATGCTAGAAGTAATAGATAAAAAACTTACAAAAGACTCCGGGGGATGTGGGTTGTAGGCTGGTGGGGTACTATCTATAATAATAGTGCTTTATCAAGGTGCAAGTACTGTAGGAGCAAGTGCTAGGCTTTACAGATAGAGAATAGTCTACTTGGGAATCAAGTAGAGATGAAGTTTTAGTTATAGGATACGCTGGTTAGATCGGCAGTACAGTTCGAGGAAGGTAGATTTAAGGGAAAATTTGAAGAGTGGAATTTAGGTAGCCCGAATAGTTTAACCTTGTTAAACCGCCGCTGCTCTTGTGTGCAACAGTGGCAACTCAGCTAACGCTTTATAGCAGGGGCTGGAAAAACAGGAAATGACCCAAAATGGCCAACGAATTACTAGTTGCTGTCTCTAACCACTCCTTGAGGACAAACAAGCAGCTCAGTACTCCCCACTCCCACTGGTGAGTAAAGAAACTACCTCTGGCCACACAGAAAATGGAGGAACACAGGAACCAAATACAAAGCCCAGGGATCAGCAAAATCTGATCACTGGAACAACTAGCTAGGAAAGTTTAGGAAAGGAGAAGTATTTTTTTTTTTTTTAGTTTTTTTGCAAACAGACAGAAAAAATACAGTAAATGCTTTGGTATTCGACTAAATTGCTATCAAAGGCTGGTACACTTGAGTGTATTAGCCTGTTTGTTACTTTTAAGCAAAACTTTAGCCAACAAGTGCAATCAACAATTTAAGTGCAGAAAAACAGGAAAATCAGGTAATAAAACAGTAATATAGGCACAAACAGTAGTCGAAAAGCTCAAAAGATCGAAAAATGCAAAATAAAATGTTTAAAAAATACTTATAATCGTTCAGTAATAATTAACTGCGGTTCCCCCTGAGCATCTGAAACGGATGTTTGCAAGGTCTCAGAGGACGTGCAAGAAGCTAGATCCATGCCGGCCTCTGAACCGATCTTGGCAGAGGAATGCAGCCCAGGAACTGGATTATGCTCTGGGCTTTCACCAGTCTCAAGATAGACGTCTGGTGGACGAGGCACAGCCAAAGAATCTGACCTGATTGTTTTTGCCCTTCTCCTTCGAAGACAGCTGATGACCCTCAGGCCAGGAAGTATCTTCCATAGCATCTTTCACTAAAAGCTTGAGACCCTAGTTTTCAAGATAGATAGCGAGGGATGAAAGAGAGCTACGTAAGGTCTTTGGCACAAAAGTCTGACATATAATACAGGGTGTACGGTCGTGAGAATCTCCTAAACAAAACAAGCACTGCTCATGAAGGTCTTTATAAGGAATCTGTCTCCCACCCTGGCATTTTACCCTTTCTGGATGACATGAAACCCCACAACACAAATACCAGAACCAAAAAAAAAGATAAGTTACAAAAAAAACAAAAAACGGGCACTTATTTGAATGGTTAGAAACCAGCAACAACTCAAGCGATCAAACAGACAATCAAAGGCAGCGTTCGGACTGGCGGCAAAGAAGTTCTGAGGATGATACATCAGGACATCACCTTTATGCCCTATGCCATTCATGGAAAGCATATTTGTGATGTACGGGGTATCATTAACAACCTAAAGGCTTTGGTATACTGGCCGAACGTCGGGTTCCCCTTGGTAGGATTACCTTCATATTAAGAATACTGCAACAGTGAAACAGAAGGACATCAAACAGTTCATTTACTTTATTATATGTGACAGTAAAGAAAAACAATCCTTACCAATCAAACAGATGAGAATGGAGGATGTCAAGGATTAAGTATTTCAAAAACTGAATGCATATGGATTGGGTAATGGGCAATTTCTTAAACTATCTGTTAAATATACAAGTGTGATATGTCAGAACTGTCTCCTATGCCTTATGTTCTACAAATACTGCTTATTTGCTGTACAGCAATTTGGCACAGATGTTTACCTACTGCTAGACCTAGCCTCCATTTGCCTACTGTATGACTCTAAAGTTAGTTCCCCAGACACTGCTGCTGGGTCACCCATTGAAAAGGAACTGTGCGATTAGTGGGCTTTTAACTGATTTACATTTTTTTGATGTACTCTGTACCTACAAAAAGCCTTTCAACTAGTTGTGAGCTGGTTAACAGATTTTTAGATAACCGCATCATAATATAGCATATAATATATTATTATGCATTGCATATCACGAGTATTATGAATTATTTTCTGACTGTGGTATGACAAGAAGGTAAATGGAAAAGCAATTTTAATAAGCAGCAGGAGAGTGCTTTCCTTTATTTGTAAATAAATCAATGAAAGCAGAACTAGCAGATGAGGTACTATGAAATGTTAAAATGAAAGATCATAAAAGTCATCTTCCCACTCCTGTAATATAGTAGACAACTTACTATTATGATTTCAGAAGACAGAATAGAGGATGGTTGGAAAGGAGACACTATTTAATCCTTGCATCATCAAATATGGTCCCACTCCCCAACTCTTTTTGTACTTTTCCAGCCGCCATCAGCTGCTCTGTATTACCCAATTGCTCCGAACTTTATAGTGTCTCCAGAATTACCCTCCCCCATGCTGAGCTGTCCATGGCTATCAGCATAAGGGGAAAAAAGGGCATACCTACCAGAAAGCACCTAATACAACAGGAATTTTTTTTGTTATGATCTAAATGAGCAGGGCTGCCTGACATCATGTACATCACTCTGCATCTGTTGGCTCCCACCCACTGCAAACATGCTACATTTGTTGACTCAGGTGGGGTTCACAACAATATTATTACATGATGACAGTGATGGACTGAACTGCTGCTGCAAGCATGCCATGTCTCTAAACAGACTACATATTTCGTACAAGAATGGGCCACACACATTTATGTAATTTTGCCATGAGCGAAAACTGTACGAGTGTGACAAAATCATGGAGCTTACAACCAAGGGAAGGTTAAGAAGAAAAGACTTTTTGTTGTAGAGAATGGAAAAAGAAGTTATGTCTTACCATAACATTCCACCTGTGTTGTTGACCTTCACTTATCCTTTACTTTGGGTTCTGTTCCATATCTCAAAAACGACTCAGCCGTTATTCCAGCTCGCACCTTTCAAAATCTCTTGAGCTTAGCACTACCTATAATGCTCCTCTCAAGATTACCTCAGATCGAGTTTGCATAAAATAGTGACAGACAGTAAACAACAGAGTAGAGACCATATCTGTAATCACAGAGGAATAATCTAGTTTAATGGGACAGATTTGTTCCACCAAGAAACCAGAAAGGTTGGGGGGAAGGAAGGGGGGAGGGGTTGTCAAGGATAACTGAAGATCAATAACACAGATGGAATGTTATGGTAAGACGCAACTTCTTTATCTAATGTTGTCAATAGTCACTTAATCCTTGACTGTGAGACTGAGTTCCCCAGCTACTGAAATCTTAGGAGCTCTCACAAAGAATATTGCTGAGGACCAGCTACTGAAATCCTAGGAAGTCTCATGGAAGAATATTCCTGAGCACCATCGAGTTAAAGGATGCTCGAGCCCTAGAGACCAGATCCAGGTTGTAATGAGTAATAAAGATACGTGGGGAAGCCCAGGTCGCTGTTGCGCATATATCATCTAAAGAGGCTCTGGCATGGAAGACTGTGGAAGCAGCTATTCCTCTTGTAGAATATGCTTTTACAGGTATTGGCAGCTGCACCTTCCTTTTGTTATAAATGAAGGTTATGCAGTCTTTAAATCACTTACCCAGAGTACCTTAGAAACTGTTTTGCCAGAGAAGCAGGAGAGAATGAAACTGATCAGATTTTCTAAAGTACTTTGTTCTATGAAGGTAAAAACATAACTGTCTGTAAACATCTAGTAAATGCAGACAATATTCTCCTTTGTTCGAAAATTTGGGGAAAAATACAGGAAGCTGTATAGCTTGATTGATACTAGAGTCAGACACTACTTTTGTAGCAAAACCCTGTCCTTATGAAAGGTTAGGTAAGATATGGCCTGTAACTCAGATATTCTTCTAGAAGAAGCAATAGCAACTAAAAAAATAAGGTCTTCCAGGATAAATACTTCAAATCAGAACTCACAGACAGTTCAAATGGGGAATCACAGATTGCAACACTAGATTCAAGTCCCAAGGAGAAGATGGATCCTGATATGGAGGTCTCAGCAATTAAGTTTTTTTTTTTTAAAAAAGGCTTTACAAAGTTTGTATGACATTAGTGCTGTATCATTGAGACCATTATGAAAATTTAAAATTCCAGCTAGATGAACTTTTATAGTTGAAGAGGATGCTCCTGCCTCAAAAAGAAATGCTAAAAATTCTAAAAACATTATGAATGCGTGCAGATTATGGGTCAAAATTGTCTGTAGCCCATTTTGAAAATCTCTGCCACTTGTTGCATAATCAGCTAGTCGAAGGTTTATGAGATGCTAAAATAATTCGTTGAACTGGGGCAATTAGGCTAGTATGCCTGGCAATCATCGGAACTGGAGAGGCCATGCAGTGAGCCTGAGATTCTGGAGAATCAGGTGAATGAGTCCCTCTGGATGGGAAAATAGGTCTGGAGCTGGGTCCAGGGTCCACGGTTCCTGAATTAGGTGAGGCCACAGAAAGGGAAACCATATCTGTCAAGGTCAGAATTTAGAAATGAGAATTATTTTGTCCTCTGATCTGCTGGCTTTCTTCAGAAACTGGGAAATGAGTGAAATCAGGGAAAGTCATACAGCAGACTGGGGGGGGGGGGGCAATCGTGGAGAAGATCATCTCTCTGTGACTCCTCCAGAGAGGGGATCAGGGAGAAGTAGCTGCTGCATCTGTTGTTCAGAGGGGATGCAAAGAGATCGCAGCAGGTCTGGCCCCACTGACAGAATATCCTTTCTGCCACACAGTATAAGGGGATCCAGTCACTGTCTGCCTGGGAAGACATGATCGACAAACCACGAAGCTTTGCCAGAGATAGTCTGCACCTGTCACCCCTGGGAATCAAGTTACTGGCTAAAGCTCTTGCCACCCCTATAGTGCTTTTTTTAGGCAAGGTTCAAAGGACACCACCACCACTGTAACAGATACAAGCATGCAAAATCTGAAGGTAATGCTACTCAATGCTAGAAGTCTAAACCTCACAATGCACTCTCTCGAGGCACTCCTAAAAATGAAGAAGATTGATATCTGTGCAGTAACTGAGACCTGGTTCAAGGCTCCAGAGAGCACCCCTGCAATACCAGGCTACAACTCTTATCACACTTTTCGGCCACAAAACCAAGACCGAAACACTAAAGGTCCATATTCACACCTCCCGGCTAGTTGGCCAACACAATGCATCTGAAATTCTCCAGGTGCAACTAACACTGGGTAAGACTGCAATCCAAATTGTAGCTTGTTACAGATAGCCTACCATGCCCCAAGATTTTCACTACACCTTTAAAAATATACTGGAAAATGTTAAGATACAACCAAACAACCTAATACTGGGTGATTTCAACTACCCTGCCATTAACTGGGAAAACTACTTGGGTACCAACACCTATTCCCAACGGTTCTTGGAATTCATAAATTCCAATGTCATAGATCAACTAATCCACTGTCCCACCAGGGGCTCCAATATCCTAGACCTGGTCATTACCACCATGGGAGATAGATGCTCCACACCAGTGGTCACCTCCTCATTGGTCAGGTCTGACCATAAGCAAACCACCCTTAACATCCACATCCTACCCCTACCCCCCAGTAAGGAAACTTCCATAAAAAAACTTCTCCAAAGCCAACTTCATGCTACTGAAGTCAGAAGTGACAAACTTCATGACACCCATGCAGACAGGATCTGAAAGTTCGACTGCTGAATCCTACTCTAAGGCACTGTACGAGCACATCCACTCGTGCATGAATCGTGCCATCCCAAATAAAACCAATATGCTCTCCTCCAAAAAAAAGAAGCCAATCTGGTGGCACCCTGCTATAAACAAACTATACAACAGAAGGAAGAAACTTGCAGAAAAGAGGAAAATCCCAGGATGCAAAAAAACTCCCTCACCAGCCTCAATAAGAAGCTGAGATCCCTCATAAAATCCTCAAAAGCTAGTTACGAAAATAAAACTGCCAAAGATTCCAAAGACAACCACAAAGCATTCTGTAGTTATGTCAAGAATCAAAATGGCAATGCTCAGATGTGCTCTGAGCTACAACAAAATGGCATTAAATATACTGATCCCAAGGATATTGCCAATATCCTGGCAGATTGACTTAGTGCCAACTTCACCCCCCTCTCAACCCCTAAAGGGCCCATCTCAATACCATAAGATTGCCAAATTCCGGTAATCACGGCCACACAGGCAGAAACCTTACTCTTCAAAGCTATGAATGCAGCATCCATGGGACCAGATGACATCCCAGGCTGTGTACTACATGAACTACAAAATGAACTGGCACCTCACCTAAGTGTCATGTTTAATCATAGCCTCACCTCAGGCTTCATGCCCACTGAGTGGCGCATAGCTACAGTTATCCCACTGCACAAGGGGGGATCCACCTTGGATCCCGGGAACTACTGTTCCATCAGTCTGACGAGCCTGATCTTCAAGGGCACAGAACGCATTATCATGGAACTTATAAACAAAGACACTGGCAACCTTCAAACACTGGATCCCACCTAGTTTGGGTTTGTGAAGGGCCGATCTCGTCTCCTGAACCTGACTGACTTCTTTAAATCAGTCTCCAGAGTTGTGGAGGAGGGTTAAGGCGGTCCACACAGCCTATCTGGACCTTGCCAAAGCCTTCAACACCATCCCCCAAACAGGAATCATTGATAAACTTACTAAGCTGGGCATTAATCCCTACGTCACTCGATTGGGTTGCCAACTGGCTTACTGACAGAACCCAGACTGTAAAAGTAGCCAACTCCAAATCCAGCTTCAGACAAGTGACAAGTGGAGTAATTCAGGGTTCAGTCCTGGGACCACTATTATTTGGCATCTACTTCTCTGAAGTACAGGCCAACACTAAAGGACTCTGGCTAACAAAGTTTGCAGATGACTGCAAACTGGGAGCCATTATTGAATCTCCAAATGATGTAGATATTCTACAAAAGGACCTTACAGAAACAGATGCCTGGTGCCAGAGCCATGGGCTCAAGCTTAATGCCAAGAAGTGTATAGCTATCCCCTTTGAAAAAAAACATGTAGCCATGAATTACCACATAGGTGGTAGTACACTAAACATCGAAAGTGTGATGACGGACTTAGTGACACAGGTGGACAATGGTCTCACCTTCGATAACCACATCGCCACAACAGTCAGGAAAATCCTTCTATGTGGCACACCTCATCACCAAGGTCTTTTCATCCAGAAAAAAGGAGGTAATTGTCCCACTGTACTCATCTCTCATTAGATCCATTATACAGTACAACGCCCCATTTGGTATGTACCTCACAAGACATCTGCAACAGCTGGAAAGGCCGCAGAAATACCTCACTAAAAGAATAGTACAGTTTTGTACCTACCATAAATGTAGATGTCCGATAGGTATGCATCTGCAGTCATCACATATGGGTTGTCCTGCCTAAGGAAGCCCTTCGGTCAGCCGGATTCCAAAGTCTGGGTCTGGCCTCGGCTGATGTCGCACTTTCCCCGACGTCAGAGCGTCTGGGGTATAAAAGCATCAGCCAACGCCATCTTCCTCAGTTTTTCTTGCCCCAGATGCCAGGTGCCCTCTAGGAAGGCTAAATTTGGAGAAATGCAATAAAATTCCAAACATTTGCAAAAATATATACATATATATATACAAACAAATACACCATAATAGATTTCCCCAGCTAGCTAATAATGGGGAAAGCACCCTAGGAATACCACAGAGGGGAAGGAGGGAGGGTAAACCTGACTGCAGATGCATACCTATCGGACATCTACATTTATGGTAGGTACAAAACTGTACTATGTCCTTCAAGGATGCATCTGCAGTCATCACATATGGGTAGAATACCATAGCCAATCTGGGGGTGGAGGTACTAAGAAAAGGATGGTGTAGTTAAGATACCCTGCAGGACTGCCGTAGCAAAGCCTGCTCTGGATCTGGAGTATAAAGGTAAATTGTAATGCTTGGCAAATGTATGCAGGAAGCTCCATGTAGCAGCTTCTAAAATGTCCTTGGTAGCCACCCCTCTTAGGAAGGCTGTTGTGGTGGCTGTGGCTCTCGTGGAATGAGGTCTAATGTTAGCTGGCACAGTTTTTCCATGAAAGGAGTAACAAAAACAAATGCAATTTCCTATCCATTTTGAAATTGTCTGTTTGGAAATTGCTTTTCCTTGTGTCCCAGCAGCATATGCTGCAAACAACTGGTCAGTCTTTCTGTAACTTTTAGTTCTGTCCAAGTAGTAGCGCAGTTGTCTGTGTATGTCCATGGTGTGCAGAAGTTTCTCCCCTTTATTTTGTGGTTGTGGGAAGAATGTAGGCAAGTGAATAGCTTGGTTCAAAGATACCCTGGATACCACCTTTGGCATAAATGTAGGATTGGTTCTCAAAGAAACTCTGTCCTGATGAAAGATAAGAAATGGCTGCACTGCCATTAAAGCTTGTAACTCAGATACTCTTCTTGCTGAGGTTATGGCCAGAAGGAAGGCAGTTTTCCAAGACAGAAACTGTAGATCTGCCAATGCTGCTGGTTCAAATGGAGGAAGCGTTAGTTTTTCCAACACGAAGTTAAGGTCCCAAGTAGGTAGAGGTGGTTTCCTTGGAGGATTGATAATTTTGATTCCTCTTAGAAACTGACTTAGGAGAGGATGAGAGAAGACAGGTGGATTAGCATTGTATTCTGCTGAAATTGCTGAGGCATGTATCTTAATGGAAGAGTAAGACAGGCCATTGTGGAACAATTCTGCCAAATATTCCAGTATATGTACCATGTTCATCACTGTCACATCTAGGCCCTTTGTTGTGTTCCAAGTGTGAAATATTTTCCATTTTGCTGAATATGCCTTCCTTGTGGAAGGCCGGCGAGCTTCCATAATAATATCCTTCACTCTCTGGGATAGGTTATCCTGAGGAGGAGTCATGGTATTCTCCAGGCAGTTAGCTGCAAGGTTTTCAGGTTGGAATGCAGAGTCTTGAAATTGTGCTGCGTCAGTAGAAGTGGCCATAGGGGGAGAGGCCACGGTTTTGTCTGTGACATGCTCTTTAACAGTGGGTACCAGTGCTGTCTTGGCCAGTTTGGAGCTATCAGAATCACTCTGGGCTGCTCTGTCCTGATCTTCAGTAAGACCTTGGTCATTAATGGGAGAGGTGGGAAAGCACACACTGTTAGAGCTTTCCAGCTGAAAGAGAGAGCGTCCACTTTCCATGCTTGTGGGCGGTATGTCCTTGAGCAGAATTTCTGCAGTTGATGATTGTGGGGGGAAGCGAACAGATCTATTTCCGGCCTTCCCCATGATTGTGTTATGAGTAAGAAGATGCCTGGGTGCAGCATCCATTCATGTGCATCCATGGTAGTTCTGCTTAAGCTGTCTGCCAGTATATTGTCTTTCCCTGGCACGAACTGGGACTGTAGCTGTATACTGAGTTTCAAGGAAAGTTCCCATAGATTCATTGCCAGTCTGCAAAGAGGGTAGGAATGGGTGCCTCCTTGGTTGTTTATGTACCACATAACTGTGGTGTTGTTTGTCCTTATGAGCAGGTGGCCTTGATGATGGAAAGGTTTGAAGGCCTCGATTGCGTGCATCACTGCCAGCATTTCCTTTTGGTTTATGTGCAGGCGCAGCTCTCTTTGTGACCATAGCCCTTGGATACATCTGCCCTCCATGTGTGCTCCCCAACCTTGGTCTGAAGCGTCCGTGGTGATGGTTTGGTTGGCTCTTGGCTTGCTGAAGGGCAACCCGCTGTTCGACTGGCAGGCTTGAGCCCACCACAGAAATTCCTTTTGAAGGCATGGAATGAGTGGGATCAAAGTTTCTAAGCTGTGACTGTGCTGAGTCCATAAACTCCTTAGGTACCATTGTAATTTTCTCCTATGCAGTCTTGCTTGCGGAATCAGAAGAATGCAAGATGCCATGTAACCCAGGGCCTGCAGGATTTTCCTTTCAGTCAGCCGAGTTTGTCTTGTCAGATTCTTGAAGTAATCCGGTGGTAGTTTTTGTTTTTCTTCTGTGAGAAAGGCCATTTGGGTGGTTGTGTCTAGATCCACACCCATAAAAGTTATTCTTTGGGATGGAACAAGTCTTGATTTGTGGATGTTGACTGTATATCCCAAGGCCTGTAGTAGGTGGATGGCATAGTCCAAGTCCTTTAACAAAGTTTGCTTGCTGTCCGCTTGTATAAGGCAGTCGTCCAGATATGGGTAGATTTGAATCCCCTGAAGTCTGCAGTGTGCAATTACTGATGCCAGGCATTTTGTGAATACTCTGGGTGCAGTAGATAAGCCAAAGGGCAATGCTGAGAATTGATAATGCTCTGACCCTGCAAGAAATCTGAGGTGTCTTCTGCAGCTTTGTCGGATAGGGACATGCAGGTATGCCTCCTTGAGGTCTAGAGTCACCAGCCAAGACCCCTTGCCCAGCATGGGAAGGAGTTGCTGTAGAGTCAGCATTTTGAATTTTGGCACAATGAGGTAAGTATTCAGCGCGGACAAGTCGAGAATAGGCCTCCATTGATTTTCTTTTCTTGGAACAAGGAATAATCTGGAGTAAAATCCTTGGCCTTGTTCTGAAAGAGGTACCTTTTCTATGGCTTTCATTTGTATTAAGTTGGTAATTTGCTTCAAAGCCTCTGCCCTCTGATTTGGTGGCAGGTCTGGCATGCCTTTTCTTTTTGGCAATGTGTGGAAATGGAACTTGTATCCTTTGTCTATTATTTGCAGTGTCCATGTGTCCCTTGTAATGCTGTGCCAATTTTTTGAGAATAAAGAAAGCTTTCCGCCCAAAGGTGCTTCTAATTGAGCCCTGGTCGGCAGAGTCAAAATAAAGTCATTGAGTCTGTCCTGGTGTAGCAGTTGTAGTTCCTGCACTACCTCTCTGGTTGGGAGGCTGCCACTGACAGCCTCTGTAGGAGCCTCTAGCTTGCCCTCTACCTCTGGCACGCCTATTCCTGCCTCTCTGAGATCTGTCTGAGTCCGGAAAGGACCAATTCTTAGTAGGCCAATTTCTGCTGAATCTCGGTGGTTGGACTTGCAGAAAGTCTTTGACTGTTTGCACAGATTTTGCCTTTTCTTCAAATTTCTTTAAGACCTCTTGAGCCGTGGAACCAAATAATTTTTGCTTTTCCATAGGAGCATCCACAAGCTTAGCTTTAACAAGCTCTGGCAGAGATTGTTCCTTCAGCCAGGCATGCCTACGTATAACTGCACCTGTCATAGCTGACCTACATGAAGCTTCCAATGCATCATAACCACACTGCAAGAAATGATTACTAACCTGCTGGGAGTTATGCACCAGATCCTGAAGGGATTTGCGATCAAGGGGTTCAGAAGAGGACAGTTTCTTATGCAATTCATCTAACAAATACTCTTGGTACTGTATCATATGAAATTGACAACTTAATGCCCTCATGGAAAGAGTTGCAGAAGTATACACTTTCTTACCCCATCTCTCTAATGCTCTGGACTCCCTTTCAGAGGGTAGAGGATTTTTAGCAGTGGCAGCTGCAACCCCTTTTGGGCCCTGGGAAATAGTTTCTGGATCAGCAGAGTGGGCCTTGTACAGGTGTAGATGTGAGTCCGGGACCCTGTAGTACCTATCAGGTTTGGCAGGAGCCGGAGGGAGAGAGTCAGGGGCTGTACTAGCATCAGAGTACACATCATCAATGACATTCAAAACAGGAGGTATAGCTAAAGGCCTATGCTGAGGTAAATGTAAAAAGGTCCTTAATCTCTTTCTAGAATCAGAGAATTCCTGACCCTGCCATTGAAAATGTTCTCTCATAGAGTGTAATGTCTCTCCAAAGGCAAACTCTTCAGGAGGGGAGGCCGAGGGAATAGATTCTTCAGCATCAGAATCCTTGTAGGCCGAATAAGCCTCCTCCTGGTGGTCTGACAGAGCAGAGCCATCAGTGGACTCATCTGAGGAATGGGGGTCAGAGGGCTCAACCCTGGGCCTTTTGTCTGTAGGTGGTTGAGAGCCCCTGTCCGGATGAGGTTGAGAACCTCTAATTAATGAGATAAGATCCTCTGCTAGGCTAAGAATCTGAGAGCCAGTAGAAGGTCTCTGGGAGGAAACCTTGGGAGGCAAAGCTTTAGTAAGTTTAACAGCTTTAGCCCTAGAAAAAGCCTTAATGGACATGGATGCAGGGGGTCTGGCTGCACCACGTGCAGGAGTAGACTTGTCTAAAGGAATGGTGTCGGAAGGTTCCTGGACACCGGTTTCAGTAGGTAATTCAATAACCGACTCGGCCGGGGCCTCCGGGGCCGAGGCAGTCGGTTGTGTGGTTTCGGTAACAGGAAGTACCAAGGACTCAGTTTCAGCCGAGACCGAGACACTCGCGGTAGGCCTGACCGTGGTTTCAGCCGAAACCGCGGCCCACGTGTGTCGGTCCTTGTCCTTCCGTTTTTTAACGGAATGCGAAGTCGGAGTCTCCGACGGCATCTTATAAGCAAAACTAGCCCCAAAGAATTCCTCTGCAAACTCCGACCGACGTCTAAGAGTTCGTCGGTTGAAGGAAGCACAGGCTGAATAGGCCGAGACGTCGTGGTCTGGGCCTAGGCAGGGGAGGCAGTAAGAGTGGAAATCCTTATGAGGTATTTGTTTCCCACAAGTTAAACAATTATTAACTTTATCTGACATCGGCTGAGGCAAGAAAGAGTCCCCAACGGGGTACTTAGCTTTTTCGAAGTCTTCGGTAGCTGAAACACAGGAGCTGGCTGACCGGCACTTGCGAACTGCTTCGGGCACCACGCGGCAAGAAAGACTGAGGAAGATGGCGCTGGCTGATGCTTTTCTACCCCAGACGCTCTGACGTCAGGGAAAGTGTGACATCAGCCGAGGCCAGACCCAGACTTTGGAATCCGGCTGACCGAAGGGCTGCCTGAGGCAGGACAACCCATATGTGATGACTGCAGATGCATCCTTGAAGGACATCACAGGCCTAAAGCAGATGCCATATGCTGACTGTCTAAAAAAAACTCCAGCTATACTCTGTGGCATATCGTCTACTCAGAGACGATCTCTGCTTAATATGCAAGGCCATGTCAAACCCTGAGCTGTTGGACATGCTCCACTTAAAGAAATCCCAATCCCTCAGAGCCACACGCTCCAGGGATCTAAACCTTGTCATCACAATGAACAAAACATGCTGCAGGAATAGGTTCCTGACCCAGAGACTCCCCATACTCTGGAACAGACTGCCCATACATGTTAAGCAGAGCGCCTCCTTGGCCCTCTTCAAAAGGAACCTTGATGATTGGATGGGAGATAGGAAATTCATCCCGGGGATAATGTCAGTCACCCTGCTAGACAGGGGTCCAGGGAAGTAAATACTGTGGGAAGAAATATCCAGAGAATCGTTATGGCTAGGCTTGTATAAACCCTAGGGCCGATAGCCTCTAGTACCAAATGGTTAAGAGACCACTCGTGAGGCATTAGGATGCTCCTGGTCAATTTGTCCGCAATCACACTGGAGCTCCCCGGAATAGGCACTGCAACTAGAAAGCGGTTGGTTGAAATTGCCCATTGCCAAACTCTGAGAGCTTCTTGACAAAGAGGGTAAAATCCAGTTCCCCCTTATTTGCTGATGTACCAAACCACATACATGTCTGTCTGCATCACAATCGTTCCCAAGGGGAGGGTTCCTTAGAATGCTTGCAGCACTAGGAGCACTGCCCTCATCTCTAGAACACTAATGTGCAAACTGGCCCCCAAATGGGACCAAGTGCCTTGAACTGTCTTTTCCAGATAATGTCCCCCACCCTATCCGGGATGAGTCTGTGGTCTCTATGGCTTGGGGCTGTGAAAGGACAAAGGGACATCCTAGTAGAATGCTGATGGAATGCAGCCACCAACTCAGGTCCTTTTTGCATAAATTGGTGATCCAAATTTGATGCAACATTGTGTGTGTCATTAATGACAACTGTTATGCCAAGAGCCACTGAAGAATACGCATGTGAAACCTGGCAAGGGGATACTAAGGTGATGGTGGCAGCCATAGATCCTAGAGCCCAAAGCACCGATCTTGCAGTCACTGTTCTGTTGTGAATAATTGGGCTGACTTGTGATCTTATTCTTTGACGTCTTTCCTGAGATAGAGAAGTGATACAGGTGCTTATGTCTAACACCGCTCCTATGAACTCAAATGCCGTGTTGGCTCTAGATGGGATTTTTCATAGTTTACAGTGCTCCCTATAGAGGAACAAGTTTGAAAGATGCAATTCCTTGCTTGTATCAGAAGATGCCTGAAGGGTGTGGTAATGAGCCAGTCATCCAAATACAGAAACACCCGTAAAGTACAGTTTTGTACCTACCATAAATGTAGATGTTCGAGTGTTCACCCTGCTGCAGTCATCACACTTGGGGTTATCCTGTCGTCAGGCGGTCCCACAGTCGGCCGGAATTCCAAAGTCTTGGTACGCCTCTTCCCTGACGTCAGTGCGCCAGGAGTATATATAATGCAACCGACGCCATTTTCTTCAGTTTTTCTTGCCCCAGATGTCAGGTGACCCCAAAAAAGGTGGTCAGAAATTAGTACCAAATGGCGTACCCTCCGCACAAACACAAAATCCCTTCAGCTATAAGTAAATACATCCGTAAGGTATTGAAGAGATT
This sequence comes from Protopterus annectens, assembly GCF_019279795.1. NCBI lineage: Eukaryota > Metazoa > Chordata > Ceratodontiformes > Protopteridae > Protopterus > Protopterus annectens. The sequence goes on from NC_056739.1 coordinate 1,957,664,746, forward strand.
TAGCCAGTAGATCAGAGGGGATGGAGGGAGGGTAACCTGGACTGCAGCAGGGTGAACACTCGAACATCTACATTTACGGTAGGTACAAAACTGTACTATGTTCATCGTGTTACCCTGCTGCAGTCATCACACTTGGGTTGAATCCCAAAGCTAAGGTAGGGGGGAGGTATCATAGAGGGTTAGTGGAGGCTATAAGGCCCTGCAGAACTGCAGTGGCGAAGCCTGCCCTGGTCTTAGAGTAAAGAGGTAAGTGATAGTGTTTGGTAAAGGTGTGTAGTGAACTCCAAGTTGCAGCTTCTAAAATCTCCTTGGTTGGAACCCCCCTGAGAAAGGCTGTAGAGGTAGCTGTTGCCCTGGTAGAGTGGGACCTAATGGTAGCAGGAACTGGTTTCCCATGATGGGTATAGCAGAAACGTATGCAATGACCTATCCATTTAGAAATGGTTTGCTTTAATATAGCCTTCCCTTGAGAAACTGTAGCATAGGATACAAAGAGCTGGTCAGATTTTCTGAAAGCCTTAGTTTTGTCCAAGTAGTAACGAAGTTGCCTGTGAATGTCCAAGGAATGCAGAAGTCTCTCACCTTTGTTCTGTGGATTTGGGAAGAAGGTGGGTAAGTGGATGGTTTGATTTAAAGCCACACTGGAAACCACCTTAGGCATAAAGGAAGGATTTGTTCATAGAGAAACTCTGTCTTGATGAAAAATAAGGAAAGGTTCCACTGCCATTAGTGCGTGTAGCTCTGAGACTCTTCTAGCTGAAGTTATTGCTAGGAGTAGGGCAGTCTTCCATGATAGGATCTGAAGATCTGCAGAGAAAGCTGGTTCAAAGGGAGGTAGCATTAGTTTTTCCAGAACAAAATTGAGGTCCCATGTTGGTGTAGGAGCTCTCCTGGGTGTTCTAATGTTTTTTGCCCCTCTGAGGAACTGCCTTAGAAGAGGATGTGAAACTAAAGGTGGATCCGTGTTGTAGCGAGCTTAAATAGCTGAAGCATGGATTTTAATGGAGGAAAAAGAAAGTCCTTTGTGCAACATCTTCGCTTAATACTGTAGAATGTGAGGCTGAATTGTGTCTTGGCCTTTAGCTTGGTTCCAGGTACAAAACCTTTTCCATTTGTCCGAATAAGCCTTCCTGGTGCTTGGCCTCCTGGGGCTTCCAGAATAACATCCAGAACTGCTTGTGAAAGAGGAGCTGGTTGGATGTTTAGTTGATTTGCCATGCAGCCAGATTTAAGGTTTTGAGCTGGCTGTGAAGAATCTGATTGTTTTGTTGTGTGAGCAAATGGGGGAATTTGAGGCAATATCCATGGTGGGCTGTGGGCCATATTTCTCAATAGCGGGTACCAGTGCTGGCATGGCCAGTCTGGGGCTATGAGAATCAGTCGTGGTCTTCTCCTTTTTGACTTTCAGAAGAACCTTTGTGAGGAGAGGCAATGGAGGGAAGGCATATACTGTCAGGTTTTCCCAACTGAAAGAGAGTGCGTCCACTTTCCAAGCTTGATGGTGAAATGTCCTTGTACAAAATTTTTTTAGTTGATAGTTTTGAGGACTGGCAAACAGGTCTATGTCTGGAAGGCCCCATTTTTGAGTTATCATTGCAAATATTTGTGGATCGAGTTTCCACTTGTGGGGATCCTTGATGTTTCTGCTGAGGTCGTCTGCCAATGTGTTCTTCTGTCCTGGCAGGAATTGAGCTTGTAACTGAACTTGGTAAGCCAGAGCTGTGTTCCATAAGATCATTGCTTGCCTGCACAGAGGGTAGGAATGTGTACCCCCTTGTTTGTTTATGTACCACATTACTGTGGTGTTGTCCGTCTTTATTGCAAGTTGTCCTGGATGTATTAGATCCTTGAAGGCTGTCAGAGCTTTCTGTACAGCTAGCATCTCTTTTTGATTTATGTGCAGATTTCTTTGATCTGCAGTCCATAGGCCTTGAATGCATTGTCCTGCCATATGTGTCCCCCAGGCATAATCTGAAGCATCTGTTGTGATAGTTTGCCTGGCTGGATGCAAGGTGAAAGGCTGACCCTTGTTGAGGTGACATGCCTGTGACCACCATAGAAATTCCTGTTGTAGGCAGGGAATGAGAGATATCATTGTGTCCAAGCTGTGGCTGTGTTGAGACCATATGCTTTTTAGGTACCACTGTAATTTCCTCATATGCAGCTTTGCAAATGGTATTAGTATGCAAGATGCCATGTAGCCCAAGGCCTGCAGAATTTTTATTGCAGTTAATTGGGTCTTTGTTGCCATTGTCTTGAAATATTGAGTCAGTTGTAGTTACTTGTCTGGCGTAAGATAAGCCTCCTGGGCCATTGTATTCAAGCTGGCACCCAGGAATGTCATTTTTTGTGAGGGTACTAGTTTTGACTTCTTTTCGTTTACTGTGTACCCCAGGCAGTTTACTAGATGCTTTACAAAGGCCAGATGATGTAAGAGAATGTCTTTGCTTTCTGCTTGGATGAGGCAGTCGTCCAGGTATGGATATATTTGAATTCCTCTTTGTCTGCAGTATGCAATTACTGGTGCCAGGCATTTTTGTGAAGACTCTGGGCGCAGTAGATAAGCCAAAGGGCAGTGCAGAGAATTGGTAATGGGTTGAACCTGCAATGAAACGGAGGTATCTTCTGCAACTTTGTCTGATAGGGACATGCAGATATGCCTCCTTGAGGTCCAACGTTACTAGCCATGCTTCCTTGCCCAACATGGGAAGTAGCTGCTGTAGTGTTAGCATCTTGAATTTGGGTACTTGTAAGTGTTTAGAATTGAAAAGTCCAGAATTGGTCTCCAGGCACAGTCCTTTCTGGGCACTAGAAAGAGTCTTGAGTAAAATCCTTGGCCTTGCTCTCGAGTAGGTACCAGTTGAATGGCTCTCATGTCCATGAGAGCTGTAATTTGCTTTTGTGCCTCTGCCCATTGATTTTTGTGGCAGATTTGGCATTCCTATTTTCATTGGCAAGGTGTGAAAGTGGAATTTGTATCCTCTTAAAATTATGTCGAGGATCCATTTGTCCTTTGTGACAATGTGCCAGTTGTCTGCAAAAAGTGTGAGTTTTCCCCCCAAGGGGGCTGCCAAGAGAGTATTGCTTGGCCAGATGAGGTGTAAGTCATTGAGTTTGCCTTCTGGTGGATTGAGACCTGTCTTCTCTTCCCATCTGTGTTGTAGTGCCCCATTGGCAAGGTTTATACTGGGCTTGTGGTTGTCCTCTGCCCCTTCGGCGTCTATATTTACCCCTCTGTGGTCTGTCAGTAGCTGGAAAGGACCAATTTTTTGTTGGCCAGTTTCTGCTGAAGCAAGGGGGTTGTACCTGTAGGAAATCTTTGACTGTCTGCATAGATTTTGCCTTATCCTCCATTTTCTTTAAAACTTCTTCTGCTTTAACTCCAAAAAGAACATCCTGCTGTAAGGGAGCATCTAGTAGTTTTGCTTTAACATGATCAGGCAGTGTTTGTTCCTTTAACCAAGCATGCCTACGTATAACAGACCCAGTGACAGCTGCTCTGCAGGAGGCTTCCAAAGAATCAAACCCACATTGTAAGGTATGTCTGCCCACCTGTTCAGTGGCGTGCAACAGATCCTGTACTTCTTTCAATTCAGATTGTTGAGGGAGAGTGGTTATTCTTTGCTTTAACTGAGAGATTAGGAATTGCTGATACTTAAGCATGTGAAATTGACAATTCAGTGCCCTCATAGCCTAGTGTGGCTGAGGTGTAAACCTTTTTCCCCCACCTCTCAGAAGGTACTGGGTTTTTAGCCATAGAAGCCTTAGCCCCCTTGGGACCCTGGGAGATATTCTCTGGGTCAGCTACAGGGCTTTTGTAAAGAAATTTGTGGGAATCAAGCACTCTATAGTATCTGTCAGGCTTAGCCGGAGCAGGAGGTAGAGAGTCTGGGTTCAAACTGGATTCTAAATAGACATCATCCACAATGTCCAAAACTGGTGGGATGGCAAGTGGTCTGTGTTGGGGGAGTAAAAGAAACTCTCTGAGCCTTTTCTTCAAGTCAGAGTAGTCCTGACCTTCCCAGTGAAAATGTTCCCTCATAGTGTGTAAAGTTTCTCCAAAGGAGTAGTCTTCAGGAGGAGAAGCTGAGGGAACAGAGTCCTCAGCATCAGAATCTTCATAAGGAGAGAAGGAGTAATCTTGGTCCTCAGAGGAATCTGAAGAAATGGACACTTGTTCAGAGGATGCATAATCTTCCTCTTGTCTAGGCCTTTTGTCAGGAGGGGGCTGATTAAAGAAATCAAATCTTCAGCCATTTTGAGCATCTGTTTCTTAGGCATGGGGCCTTGAACAGGAGACTGAAGTGCAGTCCTTTTAGATTTAGTATGAGTCTTCGACTTAGAAAACGTTTTAATGGTGAGAGTAGTCGGTTTGAAAATGCCTTCAGAAACCAATGGCGTTTCTGTAGCACCGACGTCTTTTGTAGCAATGTCGTCGGAAGGGCCTGAACTAAATGGCTGCGTCGGCCTGGTGCATTCCGTCAAACTTTCCGTAGCGGTCTCGGGTTCCAGATCTGCGGTAGTCAGGGGCTGCGTCGGAGCCTCACTGAGGACCGGAGAACCGGAGACCGGATCAGCCGAGGCCTCGGAATCTGGCTTAGGCCTGGGCTGTCTGTCCTTATCCTTGCATTTTTTGTGCACGCCGGTAGTCGGTTGCTCCGACGGCATGGTGTAGTTAAATTTCCTACCGAAGTAGTGTCGTGCGAAATCAAAACGTCTTTTAATAGTACGCTTATTAAACCTAGCACAAAACCAACAAGTAGTGACGTCGTGGTCTGGGCCTAGGCAAGGTATGCAATAAGAATGAAAATCCTTATGAGGTATTTGCTTCCCACAAGAAATACAATTGTTAACTTTTTCTGACATCGGTCTGAGGCAAGAAAAGTTTCCCCAAAGGGGTACTTAGCTTTATAGAAGACTTTGGTCTGAAATTCGAAAATCTCAGGAGTTGGCTGACCGGCACTTGCGAACTGCTTCTGCTTCGGGCACCGCACCGCAAGAAAGACTGATGTAATGGCGTCGGCTGCATGTTTTATACACCTGACAACCTGCCGTCATGGAAGAAGGGACAGCAACCAATGCAGGACCCAAGACTTTGTTAATCAGGCCGACTGAGAGCTACCTGCAAGCAGATAACCCAAATGTAATGACTGCAACAGTGAAACACGAAGAACATACTCTTATTCCTCCAGAAGTTCTTCATTAAAAAAGGCAGGGGTTGGTGGGTGGGGAGTTGAAGCATGAAAATGGACAACACAGATGGAATGTTACAGTGAGTGCATAACTTTCTTTATGTGATGATGTCAATTTTCATGCATTCCTCAACTTATGGAAGAGAGTCTCCAGCTACCTAAAATCCTGGGTGGACTCTAAGGAAGGATATTCCTGGATATGGTTGAGCCAAAGGCTGCATTTCCCCTTGAGATCAGATCTACTGTGTAATGAGTGACAGAAGTATGAGGATTTGGCCAGGTTACAGCACCACATATATCGCCCATAGCAGCTCTAGACTGGAAGACAGACAAGGTTACCACTGGTTGAGCGAGCATTTAATAGTTTCGGCAAGGAGAGATTCAGTTTGTCATAAATAAAGGAAATACAATCGGTCAACCATCTAGCTACAGTTACCTTTGTAACTGATTCATCCAATTTAGCATGTGCAAAGGAAATATATATATATATATATATATATATATATATATAGTTGATCTGCCTTTCTAAACTCTTTTATTCTGTGTATGTACAAACGTGATTGCCTATGAACATACAAGAAGTGCAGCATATATTCCCCCTTATTTTCAAACTTGTGAAAGAATACTGGCTAGTTAATGGATTGGTTAATGTTGGACTCTGACACCAGCTTAGGAAGGAAGGAAGTACTGGTACACAATGTGACCCTATCCTTATGAAAAATCAAATATGGAGGTTTAGATGATAATGCTTTAAGTTCTGAAATTCTTCTAACAGATGCAACTGCCACCAAGGTAGTTTTCCAGGTCAGGAATTTAAGACCAAATTTAGCTGCTGGCTCAAAGGGAGAATAAAGTTTTCAGTATCAAATTTAAATTCCATGGTGGCATGGGATCCTTATAAGGAGGTCTTAGCAAGTCAGTACCTCTCAAAAAGGCATGACAGAGTTTAGGGGAAGCTAGTGAAGAATCCCACATGAAAGTTAACACCGCTGCCAGTTGGACTTCAATAGTTGATGAACCAAGAACCTTCATTAAATAAATTCGCCAAAAGTTCCAGAAGAGATTGAACTGGAGCTGAGAAGGGTTCTATCTGATTTTTCTCTGCCCAACAAACACATTTTTCCCATTTACTCCTGAAGAGTTTCCTAGCAGAGGGTTTATGGAAAAATGACAGGGGAAGAGACCACTGGTTGTCTGGTTATTAAAGGAATTAGAGAAACCATGCTGTTAGTTTGAGGTTTGAGACAGCCAGGTGAACAGTGCCTGTCAGTTGAGACATGAGGTCTGGAATTGGATTCAGACTCCAAGGTGGACATAGTAGATGAGGCCAAAGGAAGGGAAACCAAATCTGTCAAGGCCAGTAAGGGGCAATGAGGATGACTTTGCTCTTCAACCGGACTGCTTTCTGCAGGAATTTGGGAATTAGGAGACTCAGACAATAAGCATACAGTAGACCAGGGGCAACCGTGGTGTAGGGCATCCCTTGGTGATTCCCCCAGTGGAGGGATAAGGGCAAAAAAAAGCTGCTGCACTAGTAGTTTATGGAAGAGTCAAAAAGATTGCAGCAAGGCTGGCCCCGCTGACTGAAAATAATTTCTATTACTTTGTTGTTGAGTGATCAGTTGTGAGGTAATAAGATGGACCTGCTCAGTCTGCCATCATTTTGGACTTCCCCGGAACATACATTGCTATTAGAAAACGGTTGGAAGATATTGCTCATTGCCACACTCTCAGGGCTTCTCAACACAGGGGGTAAAGACCTGGTTTCCTCCTGCTTCTTGATGTATCAAACTATTGACATACTGTCTGGACTGCTATTATTCCAAGAGGGAGAAGACCTTGGAATGCCTGCAACACCAGAAGCACAGCTCTCATCTCCAAAACATTGATATGTAAGTTGGCTTTTTCAGAAGACCAAGTGCCTTGGACTGTTTTTCCCAGAAAATGCCCCCCCAATCTGGGAAGCGTCCAAGGTCACTATGGCCTTCGGCTGAAAGAGGATGGAAGGATGGCCTTGTAATACCTGTTGCGACTGCATCCACCAGAAAAGGTATATTTTGCATACTTAAGCTATTCTGATCTTCTCTGACACAGACTGAGAAAGAATTGACACTGTGTTGCTACCATCTATTGTAGAATTCTCATGTGAAAACTCAGGCTGAAATTCTGGTACTGCAAATTATTTTCTTAACCTGCTTTCTTAATGTTTGCACTCTTGATAGAGGAAGAGAAGCTACCACAGATACTGTGTTGAGTGCTGCTCCTATGAATTGTAATGTCCGAGTTGGTTGCAAGTGAGACTTGTTGCAATTTAAGGTTATTCCATACTGTGCACAAACCTGTACTATTATTTGTTCTCATGCTCTATCAGTTGATGCTTGGCTGGGGTGGTATTGAGCCAGTTGTCTAGAGATGGAAACACCCAGAATCCTTGCAGTCTCATGTGAGCTGCTACCACTGCCATGCCTGGGGGATGTGGCAAGGCCAAATGGCAGTGCTCTAAACTGATGACTGCTTCCTTTCCAGAAGCATAAATACCTTCTGGATCATCTGTTTATCTTTATGTGATAGTAAGCACCCTGAAGATCTATCGAGCACATCCAACTGCCATTGCCCAGAGAGGTCAGAGTGGACTGAACCATGACCATCTGGAAATTTGTCTGTCAAACTGATTTGTTCAATACATTGAGATCCAAAATTGGTCTCCAGTCCCCTGTTTTTTTGGCACTAAAAAGAATCTTGAGTAAGTTTCGGATTCTATTTGGTCTGGTGGGACCTCCTGGATAACTTTCTTAGCAGCTTTTGAATTTCTAGTGTTGCTGCTTTCCTCTGATTGGGTGGAACATTAGGAAATGTTCTTGATAATGGGGGAGGCAGGGAAAAGGGAATTATATAACCTCTGGAAATAATTCTCTGCACCCAACTATCTTTTTGTTATATCTAGCCAGGATCTCTGGTGCAGAATTAAGCGACCCCCGACTGCCTCCTGAAGTGGACAATCGGGCATCCTTTCAGGAGCGCTGAAAAGGGTCTGTCAGATAAAAAAAACTCTAGACCATTGGTTTTGTGGGCCTCCTCTGCCATGGGGGTGTCACCTTAAATTATAACTCCCGCCTCTGCTTCAAGGGTACCTTCTTTACGTGTATCCTGGAAAGGACCCTGGAACTTTCTGAACCACATTTCTCGACCTCCCCATTGAATCCTGGAAAAGGTTCTTTGGGAGGTCAAAAAAAAAAAACGCACACCCACTGCAGACAGGGTCTTTTCATCTTTCTCACACCTGGACAGTGTGTCCTTCACTGTGAGGCCAAGCAAAAAGGAGCACTGCTGAACAAGGACTTGAAGGGCTTTGCAAAATCACACAGGCGCATCCAGAAATACCTCCTTATGAAAATGCCTGCCGCACCTTCTGCAGCATGCAAGATGAGCCTCATGGATGAAATTAGATATAGCTTGTAGGGTAGACAACTGAGAAACTACCAAAGACTGAATCTCAGCAGTTTTGGTTTCAGAAAGATATCAATAGCTCTTTAAATCAAATCTCTTTGAAGCCTTGTAAAATGTGCCAGATATTTCAGCTGAGTGCAAAAGTGAGCTGAAGCATAATCACACTTCCCAAATCTCTCCATCACCCTAGACTCTCTGATAGGAAGATGGACAGTGGACCTCTGTTCCACAAGTTCCTTTTTTGTAGCTGCCACCACAACCATGGCATCTTGTGGCACCCCTTTATCCCAAAATTCCATGCCTAATGGTGGAGCCAGAATCCTGTCTGGCCTCTTGGGGATTGGCTCAACCATATCCAGGTTCCTACCATGCCTGCCTAGAGACCAAGTTCATGAGCTCACAGGCGGGCGAAGTAACCCAAGAGGTAAACGGGTCAGCTCCAAAGGCTTCAAGAAATGCTAATTCCTCAGAAGGGTCTTGGGAAGACTACCCACCCTTTTGCTTAAGGATCTCAAGAATGTCTCTAAATTAAAAGTTATCTGGTGGTGACTTTGCAGACTCTTCTCCTTCATCGAAATCAGTATCCTCAGTAACTGGCTCTAGAGAAGAGTCCAAGTGCCTCATTTTGCACTCCCTATTCCTAGGGATTTCCTTGGTTGGGTGGTCCGGTGAAGTATCAGAAGAGATTAGAATACCCTGCTGGGTAGTCTGGAAGCTTTGAGCTGGCTGTTCTTGTGGGGTAGAATGTTCAGGATCACAGTGCAAAGTCATTTGAGAAGTAGAGGGGTGGATCCGAGGAGGGTAGGACCCATCTGACCAGCAAGAACAACAAAAACTCTCTTCACAACCTCAAAGGTAGATTGCTCCAGACAGAAGGAAGACAATGTGGCCGAGAAAACAAGTTTCTGTCCTACCACCTCCCTTCACTCCAAGAACACCACACCCGAGAAGGAAGTCGGAGCTGAGCTGTCCAGTGCCGAGGCTCAGAGAGAAAGAGACAGCCCTGAAAACATCGAAGTTGACTCCAACAGGGATGCTTCGGCTCAGAGAGTTATCTGGCTCTGAGCATGTCAGAGCCGGTGCACTCAGAGCAGTATTTGGATCCAAAGAAGGTGCTTTCTTTGGATCTGAAGCAGACAGAACGCTCAGATCAGATGACTCAACAACAGATTAAATTAGAGAAAGAGCCGTAATGGGTTGAGTGGTAGATTATCTGACTTCCTGACCTGAAGGGGTAGGAGGCGGAAGAACTCCTATCTGAAACTGTTCTGTGAAGAACTTCCTCATCATCCTCTTCATATCCGCTTCTGTGAGACTCTTGGAAGAACGAGAATACGCTAAGGATGATGATTTGGAGCACCTCTCTAAAGAAGAGGGCACCCTGGATGGAACTGGTTTCAAGCTAAGAGAATAAGAAGTCCATGGTAAAGTTTTCGGATCCGGGGGCATAGGATATGAAACAGACTTGGTTAGATCCGATGGTGGTCAGACCATGAGTAATTTCAGATTCAGTTTCCCTTTATTTTTAGGTTCTGAGGAAGAAGAAGCTGAAGACTCAGAAGTTTAGACCTTTCTGTAGCGTCTCTGTTTGGCTTTGTGTCTGGGGGACTGAACCCCAGAAATGGCTCTGAAGAAGCAAGCTGGTAGCAAGCCTTTCAAAATCAATTTGTTTTTCCTGTCAGCTAGTGCTTGTGGGCTGAATCCATGACAGATACTACAATCCTGCTGCAAATTATCTGGGCCCAAGCAACAGACACAAACATTGTGGGCATCAGAATAAGGCAACTTACTGCACTTTTCAAATCCTGAAGGACCTTTCTCAGACATCCTGAAAGAGAAACTGTAACAGAAATACGAACAACTTCACCCCCCTTTTTTGTTTAACAGCAACAGAAAAGGTTGAATACCAACAATGGTAAAAAAGAAATACAAGCGTATTGTAAAAGGGAAAAAAATTACCAACTATAGTAATTAAAAAGGTATACGCTACATGTAATGGGAGTGGGGAAGGAAGGCTATATCTACCAACAATGGTAGGAATGAGTACACTCAACGGTGTATGAAAACAAGACTACAGCAGGCATGACTTAATAGAAAAAACTAAAGATTAAATAAGTCAGATTTTTTTATTTTGACTTCTCCCACTCTACACTCTTAAGCTGAAGGCGACCACGTCTAGATGCGAAAGTGGCAAACAAGATCTGAGGGATGTTAGGGGTTGGTGCATTATGGGTAGGGAAGGAGCTCAAGAGTTTTTGGAAGCCACAAGCTAGGGTAATAAATGACTCGGATCAGAGGTTCGGATCTGAACCCATTAGTTGAGGAGTGAATGAAAATTGGCATCATCAGATAGACTCCAAATCCAGCTCCAGACAAGTGGAGTACCTCAGAGTTCAGTCCTGGGACCACTCTTGTTTGGCATCTACTTCTCTGAAGTACAGGGCAACACTAACGGACTCTGGCTAACAAAGTTCGCAGATGACTGCAAACTGGGAGCCATTACTGAATCCCCAAATGATGTGGATATTCTGCAAAAGTGCCTTACACAAACAGATGCCTGGTGCCAGAGCCATGGGCTCAAGCTTAATGTCAAGAAATGTATAGTTATCCCCTTTGGAAAAAAACATGTACCCATGAATTACCAACATAGGTGGCAGTACACTAAATATCGAAAGTGTGATGAGAGACTTAGGGATACAGGTGGACAGTGGTCTCACTTTCGATAACCACATCACCACAAGTCAGGAAAGCCTTCTATGTGGCACACCTCATCACTAAGAGCTTTTCATCCAGAAAAAAGGAGGTCACTGTCCCAATGTACTCATCCCTCATTAGACCCATTATAGAGTATAATGCCCAGTTTGGTATGTACCTCACAAGACATCTGCAACAGCTGGAAAGGTCACAGAAATACCTCACTAAAAGAATCACAGGCCTAAAGCAGATGCCATATTCTGACCATCTAAAAAAACTCCAGCTATACTCTGTGGCATATCGTCTACTCAGAAGCGATCTCTGCTTAACATACAAGGCCATGTCAAACCCTGAGCTGTTGGACATGCTCCACTTAAAGAAATCCCAATCCCTCAGAGCCACACGCTCCAGAGATCTAAACCTTGTCATCACAATGAACAAAACATGCTGGAGGGATAGGTTCCTGACCCAGAGACTCCCCATACTCTGGAATAGACTGCCCATACATATCAAGCAGAGTGCCTCCTTGGCTCTCTTCAAAAGGAACCTTGATGCCTCCTTGGCTCTCTTCAAAAGGAACCTTGATGATTGGATGGGAGATAGGAAATTCACCCCGGGGATGTCGCCCTGCTAGACAGGGGTCCAGAGAAGTAAATATTGTGGGAAGAAATATCCAGGGAATTGTTATGGCTAGGCTTGTATAAGCCCTAGGGCAGATAGCCTAGTACCAACCTATGAACCTTTATTAATTCAGCAATTGGAACTCAAACTGCAACAAAAAAGGTATACTGGTTTTGATGCTAAACACTTCTTCCATACCAAATCTGTTGCAAAGAAATATACAAAATGTACAGTTGCAAAAAAAAATGTCACAATAACATTAGATTGCAACAGGTTTATTGTTGAACTAATAATTAAAAAAAAATTAGAAACCTTGTCTCTAGTCAGAATTTTAAAAACATTTCTGGTATATATTACCTTTTTACCTAGCACTTAAACTATTAAACTTACTCTGTAATGACATCTAGTGGCCAACAATAATAAGCACTATAAACCAAAATTAAAAGTACTCATTAGTCCTGGTAGCCGCGGTGGTACAGCGGTAGAGTTGTTGTCTCACAGCAAGAGGTTCTCCTGTTCGATTCTCGGCTGGAGTGCCTTCGGTGTGGAGTATGTATGTCCTCCCTGTGGTCGAGTGGCCTCCACAAGACATGCGTGAATGGGTGTGCCTTCGCTGAAGGGTGGGCATCGGGCTGGCAACTCGGCACCATAAAAATCGACTGCCAATCATTAGCAGACCGGAGTTCCGCTGTGACAACCCCTAACCGGGAAAAGCCAAAAAGACAAACATTAGCCGTGGTTGGAAAAGAGCACCCAGCATTTTAATCTCAATTTTTTTAGACTAAGAATGGAGTGAATCCAATTTTGTTAATAGCATTTGTCCAAACCTGGTCAATGCCAACAAATGTAAAATTAGCTCCCAGATGTTTTAACCGTATATTTACATAATGAACTGCAAATTTTTTTGACATCCTAGTTTTAAACATTCTAAATAATTTCTCTACATAAAAGAAAAGTTGTGTAAAATCTTACCATAACCATAGATGCTCTTCTCTTCACTACTGCAGTATTCATAACCTGAGGGATCTCCCACCAGATGGCAACCTGATGTTAGTCAGTATATAGAAGTTTTATACTACTGTAGGGTATGCGGTATATTGAACGTAGGCTGCAGTCAGAAGTATGCCATAAAAGTAACGTACTCACATACCATCCTCAGAACTTAATGCCCCAGGAGAAATGCCAAATTAAGGATTTGTATTGCTCAGTACATCCAAGCAAGACAACAGACCGGGGGGGGGGGGAGGAGGAAGGGATACAACATTGCAGCATTGAAGAGAAGGACATTTATGGTTACGGTAAGATTTTACACAACTATTCTGTGTCCTTCTATTCACCTGCTGCAGTATTCATAACCTGAGGGAGAGTGCCAAAGCTCAAGAAGGAAGGGAAGAGGAAGGAGCAGAGGAGCTCTCAACGAAGCCATGTAAAATGGCTTTAGCAAATCCGGCTATGGATATGGAGATGCCATCCAGTTTATATTATTTGGTAAATGGTAGGAGCTGGCTGCTTCAAGGATGGTGCTGTTATCTAAGCCCTTGAAGAATGCCTTAGACAAGCCACAGATCTGGTAGAATGGGCCTTTCACAGGTAGAGAAGCTCTTTCCATGGAGCATGTAACAAAGGGAAATCGTCTTAAAAATCCAAGAAACAACAGTCTGCTTAAAAACATGCAAACCCAGAGCCCTGGGATGAAAGTTCATAAATAGCTGATCTGATTTCCTGATAGACAACTTAGATTTTAATCGGGACAAGACTAAAGCTATGTACATCTAAGGAGTGCAGTACCTTCTCACTGTGGTTTTGGGAAGGAGGTGGGTAATTGAATGGACTGGTTAAGGGATAATGAACCACTTTTGGCATAAAAAGGAGAATTTGTTCTCAAAGATACCTTGTCCTTATGAAAGACCAAGAAGGTGGGATGAGGCCATAAGAGGTTGCAGCTCTGACACCCTTCTAGCTGAAGTCAAGGCCACTAATAAAATATTTTTCAAGAGCAATGTTTAAGGGAGGCTGAAGATGTGGGCTCAAATGGCACCAGGGTCAATTTTTTTTCTAAAACAAAATTAAGGTCCCAAGGAGGAGGAATAGGTTTCCAGGGAGGCCTAATGTGAAGGGCACCCTTAAGAAATTGTTTTACCTCAAATATGGATACTAGAGGGGGAGATTGAGGCAAACAAGCAGAATAGCTGACAATTGCTTTGACAGAAGAATAAGCCACGGCAGTAAACAGCAATTCACACAAATAAGAGAACCACTGGGACTCCCACTGTCAGTGGGTCTTGGTTCTTAGAGAAAGAGAGAGTGAAAATCATTTTCACTTGCAAACGTAAGACTTTCTGGTATTGGGTTTTCTGGCCACCTGTAAAACACGAAGCACGTCTTCTGTAAATAGGTGTCTGAACGGGATTAGAATCCTATCACCTACAGTGTCAGCTGTAGTGTTGACAGTTGTGGGTGTTATCAGAAATCCTTTGTTCTGTGTGAGTAGGTCCACTCTGTGGAATAATTTGTGGTGATGGCCCTTGGCTAACTGTAGGAGGAGGGGGAACCACTGCTGTCTTGGCCAAAAGGGAGTCACCAGCAAGATTTTTAGTTGGTCCTGTTGAATCTTGAACATAACCTTTGTGATTACAGGAAGGGGAGGAGAGGGAATGACTACAGAAATATCCCCTTCCAAGAAAAGGAAAGAGTGTCTACCTTCCAAACCAGGAGATGGGACTCTGGCACAACATTTTTGAAGTCATCTGTTCAGGAGGGAGGCAAATAAATCAATCTGAGGAATACTCCATTGATGGACTATATCCAGGAACACATCCCTGTGAAGCATCCATTCGTAGGATTGAGTCAAGGACCTGCTCAGGGAGTCTGCCATAAGATTCAAGTTGGAGAGAAGGTACATTGCCTGAATAGTCATGTTTTATTGGGAAAGAAATTCCCACACCAGAAGAGTTGACCTTCAAAGGAGAGAGGATCTGGTCCTCTCTGCTTTTTCACATACCACAGGACTGTCATGTTGTCTGTGAAGAGTTTGAGAAGGCCTGGGCAAAGAGGGCAAAATGTCTGTAGAGCTAGGAGCAATGCTCACACTTTCCTGATGTTGATGTGTTCTGTTTTCTGGGAGGGAGACAGAAGTCTGAACTGTAAATCTGCCCAAAGCCACCCCCAGACCATGTCTAATGCATATGTGTACAGTTTTAAGACTGGGTGACAGGATGTAGAGGCAAGTCCTGGATTTAGGTCTATCTGTTTGATCCACCAAAGGAGTTTCCTCTTTAGACAAAGAATGAGGGGTGCTTTGCACTCAAGTGGGCGAGAATGCTGGGTCCACACAGATCTGAGAAACCACTGGAATTACCTCAGGTGGAGTTTTGTCATTGGCACCAAGGGAATGGTTGAAAAGTATAGTTGTGTACACTTACCATAAATAGAGATTTTCGAGTGTATTCACTGTTGCAGTCATCGCACTTGGGTTATCTGCCTACAGGTAAGCCCGCAGTCAGCCCAAAGAGCAGAGTCTTGGGATTTCTGCATCGGATGCTGTTGCATCTTCCATGTCAGGTCGTCAGGGATATAAAACATGCAGCCGACATCATTACATCAGTTTCTCTTGCCCCAGATGTCAGCAGCCACCAAAATAGGAAGCAATTACATGGTGTGGAACACCTCCAGTAAAAAGTAAATACCATATCCATAAGATATGGCCAAAAGGAGGACAAGTAGAAAGCAAAGAAGAGTCAGGGGGCTGTACGGGAGGGTAACCAGGACTGCAACAGTGAATACACTCAAACATCTACATTTATGGTAAGTGTACACAACTGTACTATGCTCTTCGAGTTTCAGTGTTGCAGTTATCTCACTTGGGTCGATTCCCAAAGCTGAGGAAGGGTAGAAGCAGTCAAAAAATAGTACGGCTGGCTAGAAGGCCTTGTAAGACTGCTGTGGCAAATCCAGCTCTGGATTTAGAAAAGACAGGTAAGTGGTAATGCTTGGTGAAGGTGTGTACACAACTCCAGGTTGCAGCTTCCAGGATGTCCTTGGTAGGGACTCCCCTTAGAAATGCTGCAGAGGTTGAGGTAACCCTAGTGGAATGAGTTCCGATCCCCTGTGGGGTAGGTTTTCCATGGTGCTTATAGCAGAAATGGATGCAGTGTGCTATCCACTTTGATAGGACTAAGCCTTTCAGAAAATCTGACCAGCTGCTAGTCAGCTTTGCTACAGGGGCAGAGGGCAAGGCCATTTCAAAGCAAACCATTTCAAAGTAGAACCTGAGTTGTCTGTACACATCCAAGGAGTGCAGGATCCTTTCCCCTTTATTCTGAGGATTAGGGAAAAAGGTTGGCAATTGGATAGATTGGTTTAGAGCCACACTGGATACCCCCTTGGGCATAACAGATGGGTTAGTCCTGAGGGAAATCCTGTCAGCATGGAAAATAATGAAGGGCTCCACAGCCATTAGTGCCTGTAACTCCGACACTCTTCTTCCTGAAGTGATTGTTTGAAGTAAGGCTGTTTTCCAAGAGAGGAATTTTAACTGTGCTGAAGCAGCAGGCTCAAAAGGGGGAAGCATGAGCTTCTCTAGTACAAAGTTAAGGTCCCAGGCAGGGGTGGGCACTCTCCTCGGGGGGGTCTTAAATTATTAGCTCCTCTCAGGAACTGTTTGACCAGAGGGTGAGAAAAGAGAGGTGGCTCAGTATTATAATGAGTAGAGATGGCCGAGGCGCAAATCTTAATAGAAGAAAAGGATAGGCCTTTGTGGAGCAGCTCTGCTAAGTAATCTAGGATTTGAGGTAAGGTGGGCATGGCTGTGCCCTTTCCTTGAGATTGGCTCCAAGAACAGTATTTTTTCCATTTTACTGAATAGGATTTCCTAGTACTAGGCTGTATGGCCTCAAGGATGATGTCAAGCACCTGTTTGCTGAGGGTTGCTGGTGGAGTATTCAGGGAATAAGCCAGGCTGCAAGGTTCAGGATTTGCAGCTGAGGATGCAAAGTCTGTCCCTCCTGCTGAGACAGCAGGGAGGAGGAGTCTGATGTAGGTGCCAGGGTGGCACTGCTGCCAGACTGCGTAGGAGTGGGTACCAGTGCTGGCGGGGCCAGTCCGGGGCAATAAGGAATGTCCTTGGTTTGTCCTGTTTGATCTTGAGTCATACTTTTAAGAGGAGGGGCAGAGGGGGAAAGGCATAAATTGAGAGGTTTTCCCATATAAAGGATAGGGCATCCACTTCCATGCTTGGCTGTGGGGATGACTGGTGCAAAATTTGCTCACCTGATGGATTTGGGGGGAGGCAAAGAGGTCCTTCTCTGGTGTCCCCCACCTGTGGGTTAGAAGTTTGAATGAGTTGGGTTCCAGTTTCCACTCGTGTGGGTCCAGTAGATTTCTGCTTAAGTCGTCTGCCAGTGAATTTTGTTTGCCTGGCAGGAAATGAGCTTGCAGGTGCAATAGGTTGCTCAAGGCTGTGTTCCACAGGGCCATGGCTAACCTGCAGAGTGGGTAGGAATGAGTTCCCCCTGCTTGTTTATGTACCACATAACTGTGGTGCTGCCTGTCTTTATCAAGAGTTGTCCTGGAAGGATATGTTTTTTGAAGGCTGTCAGAGCATTCTGTACAGCTAGCATTTCTTTTTGATTGGTATGTAGGTGAATTTGTCCTGGGCTCCATTTGCCTTGAATGCATTTGCCAGCCATGTGAGCCCCCCATGCATAGTCTGATGCGTCTGTTGTCAGGGTGTGGGTGGCGAGGGGTTGAGTGAAAGAGAGTCCCTTGCTGTGGTTGCAAGTCTCTGCCCTTAGACAAGGAATGATAGGAATAATTATTTCCAGGTCCTGAGAATGCTGGCACCAGAGACTTTTTAAGTACCACTGAAGTTTCTTCATATGCAGTCTTGCATATGAAATAAGAAGAATGCATGAAGCCATGAACCCTAGGGTTTGCAGTATTTTTCTTGCAGACAGCTGCGTTCTGGTGGCCATTAGTTTGGAGTAGGTTGGCAAATAAACCTGCTTTTCTGGAGTAAGGAATGCCATCTGGGAAGTTGTGTTCAAGCTTGCTCCCAGGAATACAATCTTTTGGCTGGGCACCAGATGTGATTTCTTTTCGTTGATAGCGTTCCCCAGAGAAGTTAGAAGTCTCTTTACAAATGCCAGGTGCTGAAGTAGCAATTCCTGACTGTCCACCTGAATCAGGCAATCATCCAAGTATGGATAAATTTGAATATTTCTCTGCCTGCAGTATGCAATAGCTGGAGCCAGGCACTTTGTGAATACTCTGGGTGCAGTAGATAAGCCAAAGGGAAGTGCAGAGAACTGATAGTAAATACAGTCTGCCCTGAAATGTAGATATTTCCTGCAAGATTCCCTTATGGGGATGTGCAGATAAGCTTCTTTTAGGTCTAGGGTGACTAGCCAGGAGTCCTTGGCTACCACAGGAAGCAGCTGTTGTAGTGTAAGCATTTTGAATTTTGGGACCACCAGGAAGGTGTTGAGAATGGACACTCCAGGATAGGGCACCAAGAGTCCTCTTTTCTAGGCACCAGGAACAGTCTGGAGTAGAAACCCTGTCTTCTTTGCTCTATTGGAACAGGTTGAATAGCCCTGACACTGAAGAGAAAGTACTTGTTTTTGAGCCTCTGCCCACTGATTTGGAGGAAGGTCTGGCAACCTGCTTAGAATCTGTATCCCTGGGATACAATGTTTAGGACCCATCGGAACTGGGTAATGGACATTCAGTTTTTTGCATGCAGAGTGAGTTTTCCTCCTAGGGGTGCAGGCACTTGGGCATGGCTGGGAAGGATGATAGACAAGTCATTGTGAATTTTTTCCTTAAGGGTTTGGCTTACCACTCCCTGTTTTTGAGGGGGGAGCACTCCATTGTTTAGATCTCTGTGTACCCTGAGACTGTAGCCTTGGTGATCTGTTACTCCTGGGTTTGGGCTGAGAAGACCTGGTAGGGACTGGAAAGGACCAGTTTTTTGAAGACCAATGCCTACTGAATCTAGGTGGCTGTACTTGTAAGAAATCTTTAACAGTTTGCAAACATTTAGCTTTTTCCTCCATCTTTTTAAGAACCTCTTCTGCTTTTTTGCCAAAAAACGTTCCTGGTTTAATATGGCGCATCTAGCAATTTTGCTTTGACATGGTCTGGCAAGATTTGTTCCTTCAGCCAGGCATGCCTTCTCAGTACAGGCCCAGTGACAGCAGCCATGCAAGATGCTTCTAAGGCATAAAAAACACATTGCAAAGTATGTTTACTGACTTGGTTTGCAGAATGCAATAATTCTTGTAAATATTTATTTTCTGCAAAATCTGGAAGCAACAACATTTTTTGTTTAATTAGTTCCATAATATGCTTCTGGTACTTCAACATGTGAAACTTTTAGTTATGTACTTACCATAACTTTAGATGTTTGGGATCCATCTCGCCTACATTCAATACTGATGGGCTCGGAGCCGATACCTCGGCTCCGACTCGGCACGCTATGCTATAGAGTGAGGCCTCTTATTGGCTGAGCTATTTCTTATCCCAGGATGCACCACCACTAATCCCCCAGATCTTGTTTGTCCGCATTCATGCACACATGCACAACTTGTTTATATAACATTGTTAGATGTTTCAAGATGAAACAACAGGATTCAGACCTTCTGATATCCTCTGATCTCCAAGGAAGGGGGAAGGAGGGTGGGTTATTGGGAATGTAGGCGAGATGGATCCCAAACATCTAAAGTTATGGTAAGTACATAACTAAAAGATGTTATGTGATCCTATCTCGCCTACATTCAATACTGATGGGACAGCGTCCCAAGCACCTAAATCCTGGGTGGCTCATTGGAAAACACTCCTGAGCACTGTGGAACCAAATGAAGCTCGTCCTCTAGATGCCACATCCAATTTGTAGTGGGAAATGAGAAGTGTGCGTGGAAGACCATGTAGCCACAGCACAAATGTCACTAATGGCAAGCTTAGAATGAAATGCTATCGAAGTAGCCATAGCCCTTGTAGAATGAGCTTTGACAGAGGTGGTAACAAATGAAGCTCGTCCTCTAGATGCCACATCCAATTTGTAGTGGGAAATGAAAAGTGTGCGTGGAAGACCATGTAGCCACAGCACAAATGTCACTAATGGCAAGCTTAGAATGAAATGCTATCGAAGTAGCCATAGCCCTTGTAGAATGAGCTTTGACAGAGGTGGTAAGCTCTTTATTAGAATAAGAATAAGCTTGAGTAATACAGTCCCTGATCCATTTGGCAATAGTGACCTTTGTGACGGCTTCGCCCAATTTATTGTCCGCAAAGGATACAAATAACTGATCTGTTTTCCTTGTTTGTTTGGTCCTATCTAAATAAAAACGCAACTGCCTGTGGACATCTAATGTGTGGAATATGAATTCCGCTTTGTTAGAATACTTCGGAAAGAAGACTGGAAGTTCTAATGACTGTTGTAGGCAGAAACTGGAACAAACTTTAGGGACAAAGGATGGATTTGGTCTGAGAGATACTCTGTCTTTGTGAAAAACCAAGTACGGAGGTTTTACAGACAAAGCTTGAAGCTCTGAAACCCTTCTGGCAGAAGTAATCACCACCAGAAAGGCAGTCTTCCACGATAGAAATTTTAAATCACATGTCGCTGCCGATTTGAAGGGGAAAGAAGTTAAGGCGCGTAACACCACATCGAGATCCCATGGAGGGGCAGGATGAGAAATCGGAGGTCTTAAAAGCGCCGCACCTTTCAAGGTGGTCTTACACAATCTGTTGCTCATTAAAGGTGGGTTTATAGATTCGTGAAAATTGGAAATAGCTGCCAATTGAACCTTGATGGTAGAGACTGAAGAGCCTTGATTGAAAAGAGAAGTTAGAAATTTCAGTACTTCCGATACAGGAATAGTGATGGGGTCCAGGCCCCGGAGTCGAGCCCAAATAGCAAATCTTTTCCATTTGCTAGAATACAATTTCTTTGTAGCAGACTTGTGGGCCGAAGATAAGATGTGAACAACTTCTGGATCCAATGTATGACTCCTGACTATAGTCAGAAGAGGAGGAGCCAAGCCGTCAATTTTAAGGTGTGTAGGGACTGGTGGAATAGTACCGACTGATGAACCAGTAGGTCTGGGATCTGATCCAGGAACCATGGACCTTCCAGAGCATATTTCCGAAGATAGGCGAACCATACTTGACGAGGCCAGTAAGGAGCAACTAAGATCATTTTGCTCCCCAAGAGAGATGCCTTTTGGATTACCCTGGGAAGGAGAGGAACTGGGGGGAAGGCATAAAGCAAGCCGGTGGGCCACGGACGGGCTAGTGCGTCCATGGGGCTCTTCCCCGGAGCCGGGGTGAGGGAGAAGAACTCTTTGCACTTCGCATTCAGTGGAGTCGCGAAGAGGTCGCAACACGGAACTCCCCATTTGCTGAAAATCTGATTTGCAACTGTAATGTTCAGAGACCATTCGTGAGGAGAGAGGATAGTTCTGCTCAGTCTGTCGGCTATCACATTGGACTTGCCCGGGATATGAGTAGCCACTAGAAAGCGTTTGGTCGACACTGCTCATTCCCAAACTCTCATGGCCTCTCTGCAAAGAGGATAGGATCTGGTCCCTCCCTGCTTGTTCAGGTACCAGACCACTGACATGTTGTCTGAGTGAACGGCAATTACGCCCCGAGGGAGGTAGTCGTGAAGTGCTTGAAGGGACAGAAGCACCGCCCTCATTTCTAGGATGTTGATATGAAGTAGGGTCTCTTCTGGGTGCCATTTGCCTTGGACTGACCTGCCCAGGGAATGCCCCCCCACCCCATCTGGGAGGCGTCCATGGTCAAAGTGGCCGCAGGAGGAGGTGGAACAAAGGGTCGTCCCTGATCCAGATTGGAGGGCACCAGCCACCAGCGAAGGTCCCGTTTGCAGGTTTCCGTGATCCATATGAGGTGACTGAGAGGGAGTTCCTGAAAGGACCACTGAGCTGAAAGAAGCCACTGGAGAATCCTCATGTGCAATCTTGCTAGGGGAACTAGAAGAACCGTGGCGGACATGGATCCCAAAAGCTGCAGTACCACTCTGGCTGGGGCTTTGGATCTGGGAAGTAAGGCTCGAACTTGAGCCTGTATGGTTTGTATCCTGTCTGTAGGTAGATAGACCCGCATTTGGTTTGAGTCTATCTCTGCTCCGATGAATCTTATGCGTTGAGATGGCAGCAACACAGACTTTGGCCAATTGAAGGTGATTCCAACGGAATTGCCCAGTGATATCGTGGCTTGTAGGCTCCGCAATAGTAGATGCTTGGAGGTGGCAGTTAGGAGCCAGTCGTCTAGATACGGAAACACCTGGAATCCTAGACTTCTCAGGTGAGCAGTCACTACCGCCAAACATTTGGTGAACACCCTGGGGGCCGTGGTGAGACCAAAGGGCAGCGCATGAAACTGAAAATGACTGCCTCCTAGGCTGAAGCGCAGATGTCTCCTGGACGCTTGATGTACCATGATATGGTAATAAGCGTCCTTGAGATCTATGGAGCACATCCAAACACCTTTCTCCAGCAATGGGAGAATGGTTTGTAGGGTGACCATTCGGAACTTGGACTTTTTGACTGAACGGTTTAGAATGCTGAGGTCCAAAATGGGCCTCAAGTCCCCGGTCTTTTTTGGCACCAAAAAGAACCTTGAGTAAGTCCCTAATCCGATCTGGTCTGCGGGGACCGGTTGGATGACTCCCTTTTGCAGCAGCTTTGAAACTTCTGAGGCTGCAGTTTCCCGTTGACTGGGTGGCGGGTCCGGGATTTTTTTGGACTGAAGTGGAGAGTGAGAGAAAGGGATGGCGTAACCTCCGGCGATAATTCGAAGCACCCATCGGTCCTGAGTGATACCTTCCCAGGCTTTTAGGTGCCTCGAAAAACGACCCCCGACTGGCTCCGGAGCTGCACAGTCGGGCAATCCCTCAGGGACTGTGAAAGGCTGAAGAGCCACGAAAGGACTCGCGGTCTCCAGTGTTGCGAGGTCCTCTGCCGCCTCTGGGACGGCGTCATCCAGAAGAATTTCCCCCTCCCCTGCCTCTGGAAGGGGGATCGTCCTGCTGTGAGGGGTAAGACTTCTGAGATCTACGGAACCACATTTTCCCTCCTCTTTTAGCCTTGGGGTAAGGCCGAAAGGGAGTGGAAAATCGTGCCCCTACGGCAGTCAAAGTCTTACCTTCTTGCTCGCAGCTGGTCAACGTGTCCTTTACCTTGTGTCCAAACAAGGAGGACCCATCAAAGGGGGCGTCGGCAAAGGAAGACTTAAAGGCCTCCGCAAAATGACACAGGCGGAGCCAGGCTTGTCTCCGTAGAGCAATGCCTGTGCCCGCCGCTCTACTCGCCCCTTCGGCCGCATAAAAAATGAGCCTCATGGACGAGTTAGAAATGGACGACAGTGTAGCCAGCTGAGAGCCAACCGTCTGGGCCAGCTCCTCAGGCAGGTTACCCAAAAGGGTATCGAAAAGTTCTTTAATCAGATCCATCTGAAATCTGGTAAAGTGCGTGAGATAGTTCAAGGACCTTAATGTAAAGGTCGCTGAACTTAGGGTGCGCTTACCGTACCGATCCATGCTCCTAGACTCCTTATTAGGAGGATGGACGGACGTCGAAGCCTCTGCTACATCTTGCTGGGTAGCAGATGCCACCACCAAAGCATCTACAGCCACACCTTTAGTCAGGAACTCTTTATCCGGGGGTGCTGACAGAAACTTATTAGGATGAGCAGGCACCGGTTCCACAGAGTCTGGGTG
The DNA here is from genome assembly GCF_019279795.1 of Protopterus annectens. Classification (NCBI taxonomy): domain Eukaryota; kingdom Metazoa; phylum Chordata; order Ceratodontiformes; family Protopteridae; genus Protopterus; species Protopterus annectens. The sequence continues at coordinate 1,957,688,443 of NC_056739.1, forward strand.
TTCCCACGCCCTTCGACAGATCAAGTCCAAGAGCTCGAAGGGCGGAGACACCCAGGAGGCGGAGGGCTGAGCCCCGAAGGCCTTAAGGAACACCGACTCATCAGCAGAAGGGGGTTTGGATTGCCAGCCGCCTCGTTGTTTAAGGGCTTCCAGGATGTCTGCAAAGGAGACATCATCTGAGGACGACTTAGGGGACCCTTCTGCATCATTGAGATCAGTGTCTGATGTAAGAGACTCATCAGGGGAGTCAACGTGCTTCCTCTTGCACGATCTTTTCCTGGAGGGTTCCTCCGAAGAAGCTTCAGAAGGACCTCCAGGAGGGGGGGAAACCCCAGTGGGGGTAACCTCGGGCCCCGGGGCTCCGCTGTCTAAGGACAGGGGGACTGCCAAAGACCCAGTCTCGGTATGCAGGGAAGGAGCTGGGGAGACCGTGGAGGTAGCCAAAGATGATTTGGCTAACGCACTCCTCATAGCCCTGAAGGCGGGACCACCAGAATCCTGGGAAGGTCCCACCTCCGTGGCCACGATGGTAGACGGCACTCCTGCCGCCGACGCACCGAGAGGAAGGCTTGGGACCGAAAACATCAGTCCCGAAGCGTCCCCCCCCCCGGGGCCGACAGAAGAAGTCCGCGTACCGAACTCCGACTCAAGAGCCAGAGTTGGAGTAAGGGTCGGGCCCAACCCTAAAACCTCCATCGGTTCCACCAGCACCGGCTCTAACGGTGCCGAGGCTGTTGGAGGAGGAACCATAGTAGCAGGGTGGACCATCGGCTCCGAAGCCGAATGGGCTGGAGCCGAAACTAACTTTTGAAACACCGGAGACTGGAAGAGTCTTAGGAGCACCCTGTCGATGTCCGAATCAGACATCTTGGAGGATCTAGATGACACCGATCGGGTCCGAACCGATTTCTCCATCGGCTCCATAGGACTAGGGGACCGGCTCCAAATGGATTCGATTACTATCAGTTCCGAGGGAGATCTCAAAATTTCCCTCGGTGCCGATGAGGACTTCGGCGCCGAAGGGGAAGAGTCTGAGCCGGCAACCCTCATCGGCTCCAATATCAGTGGAGCCGATGAAGGTGACCCGCCTCTCGATGCCCCAGTCCTTGGCTCCGAAACCAGAGGGGTCGAGACTGGAGGCATTGAGGCAGACCGTTCCGCCCCGGCTCCGAAGTCCGTGGAGCCGATGGAGAAGCCTGCCTAGGTTTTTTGGCAGTCGGTTCCGACAGACTGGTCGGAGCAGACGCTTTTTTCTTTTTTGTAGGAGAGGAAGAGGAAGATAAAGCCTCCTCGAAGGATGGCTTAATCAAGCCTTTTAGAATTAATTTGTTCTTCCTCTCCTGGAGGACTCTCGATGAAAAGGCGTGACACACGCTACAGGACTCTTGTAGGTGCTTGGCGCCTAAACAATAAACGCACGAGGAGTGGTCGTCCGTTATGGACATTTTATAACCACACCTCGCGCACTTTTTAAGCCCAGAGGGTCTATGCTCTTTAGACATGCTGACAACCTCTAAGATTAATAATACAGAAAAAAACAGCAAGTTTTAAGTTTTAAATACAAAGTTTTTTTTTTTTTTTTTTTAGACCAAACAATTCAGTGCTAGTAGCACAAACACAGAAAAAAGAGGGTCAAGACCCTCTAACTTAAGCAGGTACTTGACACAAAAAAGAAAAACGCTAGATAGTAATAGAAAATAGGGGAAGGCCCCTCTAACTTAAACGGGAAACCTTCCCTTAACGAAAAAACACAAATTCCTCAACAGATTTACTTAAGCACACTCGTACCACAACAATAGCTGTTAAAACAGCTTTTGGGTTCAAAATAAGCAATTTCCTGACAGGAAAAGTCTGAATAAAACAGTACTTAGCCCAGCCAAGTTTGAGACCATGTCCTAGCTTGTAAGTGGCAAACGAGATCTGGGGGATTAGTAGTGGTGCATCCTGGGATAAGAAATAGCTCAGCCAATAAGAGGCCTCGCTCTATAGCATAGCGTGCCGAGTCGGAGCCGAGGGATCAGCTCCGAGCCCATCAGTATTGAATGTAGGCGAGATAGGATCACATAACATCTGGCAATTTAAAGCCCTGATGGCAAGAGTTGCAGTTATATACCTTTTTGCCCCATCTGTCCAAAGCCCTTGAAACCTGTCTGAAGGGGTAGGAGTTTTGGCTGTAGTAGCCTTAATACCTTTAGGTCCCTGGGAAACAGTCACTGGATCCGCAGTGGGATTCTTAAATAGAAATTTGAGAGAGTCAGGTACCATCTAGTACCTGTCAGGCTTTCTAGGAGCTGGTGGTAAAGTATCAGGAGTAAGACTGGATTCTATGAAAACATCATCTACAAATATCCAGGACAGGGGGTATAGCTAGAGATCTGTACTGAGGCAAATCTAAAAATTCTCCGAGTCTCTTTTTGGACCGAGGGTAATCCTGGCATTCCCAGCGGGAATGCTCTCTTAAGGTATGCAAGGTTTCACCAAAAGAAAAGTCCTATGGAGGGGAGGCAGAGGGAATGGAATCCAGTGCATCTAGATAAGGGTATGTCCTGGTAATCAGAGGTATCAGAGTCATCGGACTCATGGTCTGTCGAATCAGAAGGGAAATCAATTCTTTGTCTTTTAAAAGGGGAAGGCTGGCTTCCCCTATATATATATATATATATATATATATATATATATATATATATAGTTATAAGGTCTTCAGTCATTTTAAGCATTTGTTTCTGTGGCATGGGGGCTTGAGCATGCGTTTTGGTCATCGGTTTTCTTCTAGGAGTAGCGCAAACTTTGGGCCTGAGAAACTCAGTCATTTTTAGTCTGAAACGAAGTAGTCTGTTTAATACGAACATCGGAAGGTCGGAATACACCCTCAGAAGCTGGTGCCCACAGAGCTGCTCCGGACCCATTCAAAGTAAAGACATCCACAGGTTCCATAATCTAAGAAGCATATAGCGGCATACCGGACTCTGAATGGGTCTCAGCAGAGGCCTGATAATCTGTAGAAGCGGATATCAGGGGCTGCGAAGGCACCTCAATGAGTACTGGCAGACTGGTGACTAGCTTAACGGAAGTGTCGTCGGCAGTTTTGGACCTATGCCATCTGTCTCTGTCCTTACGTTTTTTTGGAAGATCGGTAGTCGGACGGCTTACTGAAGCCAGTTATGAATATGGAGAACAACAGCGAAAGAATTTAGCAACAAAGATAGCCTGACAACGAATAGTTTGGGTGTTAAACAAGGCACAAAACTGACAGCGGGGGATATCGTGGTCTGGGCCTAAACAGGTGACGCAGTAAGAATGAAAATTTCTGTGAGGTATTTGCTTTCTACAGGCAAGACAACTGTTAACTTTTAGTGACATCAGTTAGAGCAAGAAAAAAGAATCCCCAACAGGGTACTTAGCTTTAGAAGACTTCAGATTTAAAACTCGAAAAACAAAAAATTTAGGTAGCGGGCGACCGGCACTTGCGAACTGCTTCTGTTTCAAGTTCCCACGCGGCAAGAAAAAATGATGTAATGGCATCGGCTGCATGTTTTATACCCCTGACGACCTGATGTCATGGAAGAGGCGACAGCATCCGAGACAGAAATCCCAAGACTCTGGTATTCAGGCCAACTGAGGGCTACACCTGCAGTCAGATAACGTAAGTGTGATGACTGCAACAGTGAAACACGAAGAACATCCATGAATCCCAGCACACTGGGGAACTCCCTGGCTGTGATGCAAGTCAAGAGGAAAAGGGAGTGAAAGAAGGACTGAAGGTCCTGCAACTTCTGAGGTGCAAGTAACACTCTCATTATGTCTGTCTGGATTAAACAACCCAAGAAAATGTGGTCCTGTGAAGGAGTAAAGACTGACTTTCTGAAGTTGATGGTGAATCCCAGTTCTCCAAGGAGAGAAATGGCGGTCTCCACACATTGCAGTAGAGTGTGGTGAGTAAGAGCAGGTCGTCTAGGTATGGGAAAATCTGGATACCCTAAAGCCTGCAATGTGCAATCAGGAATGCTAGGCATTTTGTGAACACTCTCGGAGGTGTAGAAAGACCAAAGGGCAAGGTAGAGAACTGAAAATGCCAAAAACTCACAGAAAAACGTAAGATTTTCCTGAACGTGGGGTGAATGGGATGTGACACTAGGCATCTTTTATATCTAGAGAAGCAATGTGTCCCTGTGGAAGAATAAGACAAGATAGAGTTTGGAGTGTCAACATTCTGAAGGAAGGAACCTTTAAGTGTTGAGATGGGATAAATCCAGGACTGGTCTTCCAGAGGCCAGCCTTTCTGGGCACTAAGAACATTCCTGAATAAAAGTCTTTTCCTTTTGAGGGACCCTTTGAAGGCAGCCCTATTGCCATAGCTCCTTGGGAAGTGGGGCAGCTGCTCTTGGGGGGGAGTTGAGGGATGCTCATGGGGGGGCAAAACCATGAAGTATCTTTTTTGATTATGGAAAGAACCCAGGTGTCTTGGGTGACTTTCCCAGACCCTGTGAGTGTTTGAACGGTGAAGGGACAGAGGGGAAAGGGACATCTGCAGGTAGTCACAGACTTCCTGCTTTGTCAGGAAAGGACTGCTTTTGTTGTGAAGCTGCCAGTGAACCTCTAGGCTTCTGCTGTCCTTGCCTCCTCTGTAGTCTTACTGGAGGAGTGCCAAGTTGCAACTGTGGACGAAGACAGGTTTAGATGGGAAATTGCAGTAACCAAGATGCATTTCAACTCCTTGAGTTCCTTAGTTTTTTCCTGTAGGGACTTAAAAGACAGAAACTGCTGCCGGACCAAATAAGGTTGAATTATCTAATGGTGCATCCATTAATTTAGATTTGAAATCATCCTGGAGGGGCAGCAACCTGAGCCAGGAAAATCTTCTGAGAACTGAACCAGTAGCAGCTGACCTGGCACAAGTCTCCACAGCATCATAGCTGCATTCAATGGAGAGTCTTCCCACTTGGGAGGAAGTTCCCAAGATAGAGACAGGAAATGCTTTTCCTTCAGAATATGGAAGATCTGAAATGGTGCTTGATGCCTGAGACAAAAGTTCTAAGGAATACTTGGTCATGTATCTGATAACTGATGGGCCTTTTCTTTCCTAGTCTCTCAAGGGTTCTACTCTATTTGATAGGAGAAGGGTGGCAGAAGACGCATCCTAGGCAGTTTACCTGTAGCTACAAAAAGGACTGCTGGGTCTGCCGCAGGACACCTGAAGAGCAATTTACAATCCTCAGGGACCTTGTGAAAGTGGTCTGGCTTCTTGGCAGCCAGGGCCTGGGAGTCTGAGGTTTGGGAAGCATTATGAAAGGTATCCAGAAATGCAGGCTGCACAGGTGGAACTAGAGAGGGGCTATGGAAATCAACCTGTAGAAGCTGACAGTATCTTTTTTGGTCATCAGAAATTTGGCAGGTGTCCCACAAAATGTCCTCCCATTTTCAGAAGAGTTTCACCAAATGAAATTGCTTCCATAGGAGAAATGGCACAGACACACTCCTCTTCAGGGGAAACATATTCCTAAACAGGAGGAATCTGTGTCGAATAATCCAAGAATTCGTCTTCATCAGAGGAAAAAATCAGAGGAGTCTCTGTCTCTAATCCTTTTCTGAGAAGGTAGGGGAGCAGGAACAGGAGCAAGCAGAAAAGGTGGCAGCTTGAGTGCCATGAAGGCCTGAAACAAGCTTTTGGAAAAGCCTGCAAATCTGTAGGGGCCTCTTTAGCAGGAGACAAATGCTTGTTTTTTTCTTGGCAGGAGATACAACTTTATGCAATGGAGGATCAGACAAAGCCCTGCACTCAAAAGTGCCTGACTCAATTTCTTCTCTCAGTAGAGTTCGTGCCCCCCCCCCCCCAGGGCCCTCTGTAATACTGAGCCTAGGTTCCCTCATGACATCCTAATCAGACGTCTGGTCTACTCCAAAGACATGCTCCAAGCCTGAAGTCAAGGCAGCCTCAAAACTGCACTTGGCCTGTGAATCTGTGCATGAAGTCAGAAGTGCCTCTAGGTTAACTAACACCTCAAGAGATGCATCTAATGGCATAGGTGCAGTAGAAGCCCCAGGCCATGGTTTCTTGAACTTGTGCTTCATAGGCTAGGCGTCACACCCCAAGATACTTTCCATACGTTTCTCTAAATAGACAGAAAGAGAAGAGAGTCTATTTCTAAGGGTCTTGGGTACAAAGGACTGGCAAACGCTACAGGGCTTATGGTCATGGCTAGGCCCTAAGCAAGAGACACTGTAGATGACCATCCTTATTTAGAATTTGTCTTACACACTGTCACTTGCCCTTCTTGGATGACATAACCAAAACAGTACTAAAAAAAAAAAAATGTCCCCAATGGGGTATTTATCTGAAAAAGGCTGAAGTCGCACTCACTGAAACGATCAGACCGATGGTCAGAATGGCATTCTGAATGGCGGCAGAAAAGTTCTGATGATGATACATGTGTACGTCGCATTTATTGCCTATGTCTGACTGCAGCCTATGTGCAATGTACCACGTACCCTAGAGTAGCATAAAACTTTTGTATACTGGCGTCAGGTTGCCTACTGGTGGGAGATCCCTTAGGTTACAAATACTGCAGCACACACACATCAGTAAAATTATCCAATCACTTCTGCACTCAATCAAAAATCTGATCTAATAAACTTTACAAGAAGTAGCTGACAATTTCCTTTGTTTTATACACATACTGAGATAATGATCAACTGTCACATGTATAGAACAGAAAAATCTAATATTTTCTGTTCTAATGCATGTTAAATCCTTTTATATAGGTATCTTACTATACTCTTACTACCTTTATAAGTAAAACAATACTGTGGCAATATGAGGATGTCCAAATAACAGGGTCATAAGATAATACTAACTAGCTGCCCTTCTTCTCTGTTTTAAGCCAAATAGCCTTTTTGAGCTCAAATTAAACTATTCGACCTGGTTATAGATTGGCCTCACCCATGCCATGGTCAATAATTATACATTACTCTTGATGAGAATAAACAAACATAAAACATTTTATAGCTGTCTCTATCCATCAGTAATACAGAGGGCAGTCCTGGGGCAAAGTTTATGTTTCCCCATCCACAGATTCAAGTTGTGCCTGAATATTGATAGGGATGAACTTTGTTTTATGCAGATGAGTTTATTCCAAAACAGCAGTATCCTCTGTGACATATACATGTCCCATCAAACTGTTCTGGTGATGTTGCAGAAGAGGTTTAGAACCTTGCAAAGAGTATTTTTGATGGCATCTGACTTGCTGTCAGCTGTGACTGCTCTAAGTTAGAGAGCATCACCCCTAACACCGTGTGAGCAGATCCAGAGTGCCAAGTTTACAATTGCCCTCAGCCAATTCCACTGAGAAGGAGAAAGGACAGTTGTGTACACCTACCATAAATGTAGATGTTCGAGTGTCTTCACTGTTGCAGTCATGACTGTAGGGTTCTCCCCTGCCGGCAGGCAGCACGCAGTCGGCCAGAATCCCAAAGTCTGGGTCCGGCGTCGGCTGTTCAACCAAGCTCCTTGACGTCAGAGCTCCAGGAGTACAAAGCTGACAGCCGACGCCATCTTCTCCAGTTTTTCTTGCCCCAGATGTCAGGAGTCCCAAAATGAGAAAGGTCCTATATCCTTTGCAAATACACCTCAGAAGAATGGTGAAAAAAGGAACTACACAAAAGTAAAAATAAGAGGGGACAGGAGGGAGGGAGGGAAACCCAGACTGCAACTGTGAAGACATTCGAACATCTACATTTATGGTAGGTGTACACAACTGTACTGTGTTCATCGTATTTCACTGTTGCAGTCATGACTGTAGGGTAGAATCCCAAAGCTGAAAGAAAGGGAGGTGGTCATAAAGAAGAAGGGGCGGCTAAAAGGCCCTGCAAGACTGCAGAGGCAAAGCCTGCCCTAGACTTAGAGTAGAGAGGTAGATTGTAGTGCTTAGAAAAAGTATGCACTGAACTCCAAGTTGCAGCTTCCAAAATGTCTTTGGTAGAAACTCCCCTGAGGAAGGCCGCAGAAGTGGCAGCAGCTCTGGTGGAATGAGTCCGTATACTCCCTGGGATTTGCTTTCCATGGTGTGAATAACCAAATCTGATTCCATGAGCAATCCATTTAGAAATGGTCTGTTTTGAAATGGCTTTACCTTGGGAACTTGAAGCATAAAACAATTTTTCTGATTTTCTGATGTCCTTGGTTCTGTCCAGGTAAAAACGTAGTTGTCTGTGTACATCCAAGGAATGTAAGATCCTTTCCCCTTTATTTTGAGGAGTGGGGAAAAAAGTTGGCAAGTGGATAGTTTGATTTAAAGCCACTTTGGAAACCACCTTAGGCATGAAGGTAGGATTAGTCCTCAAAGACACCCTGTCTTGATGAAAAATAATATAAGGTTCCACAGCCATAAGAGCTTGTAACTCTGAAACTCTCCTGGCAGAGGTTAGGGCTAACAGGATAGCGGTCTTCCAAGATAAAAAACTTTATGTCAGAAGAGGCAGCAGGCTCAAAAGGAGGCAAGGTTAGTTTTTCCAAAACATAGTTGAGATCCCAAGCAGGAATGGGAGGAGATTGGGAGGAGATCTAGGAGGTCTTAAGTTCTCAGCTCCTCTGAGAAACTGTCTCATGAGCTGGTGGGAAAAGATTGGAGGGTCTGTATTATAATGAGCAGAAATAGCAGAGGCATGTATCTTAATGGAAGAGAAAGAGAGACCCTTATGTAAGAGATCTGACAAGTAAAGTAAAATTAAAGGAATGTTCGGAAGAAGAGTATCAGAATCCTGAGCCTGCATCCAGGAACAAAATCTTTTCCATTTTCCTGCATAAGATTTTCTAGTACTAGGACGTCTGGCTTCTAAAATGACATCCATAACCTGCTTGGGTAGGAAAGAAGAAATCAAAGGCCCTGGATTAACCAGGCCACCAGGCTGAGAGTTCTGACATGAGAGTGTAGAACCTGACCCTGATGTTGGGACAGAAGGTTGGGAGACTGAGGTAAAACCCAAGGGGGCTCCAGACATAGATTTTTTAGAGTTGGGTACCAAAACTGTCGAGGCCAATTTGGGGCCAGCAAGATTATTATCTTGGGCTTGTCCTGTAATACCCGTGGAAGAAGAGGCGGAAAGGCATATCCCGAGAGGTTCCTCCAACTGAATGATAGGGCATCCACTTTCCAAGCTTCTTTGTGAAAAGTCCTGATGCAAAAATTCTGTAGTTGATGATTGAGATGGGATGCAAAGAGGTCTGTGTGAGGACATCCCCAGACTGCTGTTATCATCCTGAATATTTTGGTGTCCAGCATCCACTCGTGTGGATCCGAAAGGTTTCTGCTCAGACTGTCTGCCTGGAAATTTTGCTTCCCTGGTAGAAACTGAGCTTGAAGGTCCAGATTGCAAGCTAGAGCTGTGTTCCATAGATCCATGGCTAGTCTGCAAAGGGGGTAGGAATGAGATCCCCCTTGCTTGTTTAAGTACCACATAACTATGGTGTTGTCTGTCCATATTAGCAGTTGTCCTGGTTGTAGAAGATTCCTGAAGGCCCTTAGAGCTTTCTGAACGGCTAACATTTCCTTAAAATTGATATGCAGGTGCTTCTGATCCTTTGCCCAAAGGCCCTGCAGACAGCTGCCCTGAAAATGGGCTCCCCAAGCATAATCCGAGGCGTCCGTGGTTAGAATCTGAGTGGCAGGAGGCAGACAGAAGAGTTTCCCTTTGTTTAGAGCACATGCCCTGGACCACCAAAGAAATTCCTTTTGAAGGCAAGGCAGGACGAAGATCAGTATGTCTAAACTGTGGCAATGCTGAGACCATAAACTTTTTAGGTACCACTGTATTTTCCTCATGTGTAGTCTTGCATATGGTATGAGAAGGATGCTGGAGGCCATGTAACCCAAAGTCTGCAGGAATCTCCTTGCAGATAGCTGAGTTAAAGTTGCCAAGGTTTTGAAAGTTGAAGCCAGCTGTAATTGTTTTTCGGATGTCAGAAACGCCATCTGGGTTGTGGTGTTTAGAAGAGCACCCAGAAAAGTTATCTGTTGTGATGGTGTCAAATTTGACTTTTTTATGTTTACAGAGAATCCCAGGAACTTGGGGAGGTTCTGTACAAATTCTAGATGCTGGAGTAAGACATCCTTGCTGTCTGCCTGAATTATACAATCGTCCAGATAAGGGTAAATTTGAATTCCCTTGAGTCTGCAGTAAGCTACTACTGGAGCCAGACATTTGGTGAAGACCCTGGCCGCAGTAGACAATCCAAAGGGCAGCACAGATAATTGAAAGTGCCTCGATCCAGCCTTGAACCTGAGGTATTTTTTGCGTTCCTGCCTGATGGGAATGTGTAAATATGCCTCCTTTAAATCCAAAGTTACCATCCATGCATCTTTGGACAGCATTGGAAGTAGCTGCTGTAGAGTAAGCATCTTGAATTTTGGAATCTCTAGAAAGGTGTTCAAGACTGACAGATCCAGAATGGGTCTCCATGAGTTTTGCTTCCTGGGGACTAGAAAGAGCCTTGAGTAAAAACCTTGTCCCATCTCTGAAAGTGGAACCAGTTCTATGGCTTTCATAGCCAAAAGAGCTTCCACCTGGTTTAAGGCCTCTGTCCATTGATGTTTTGGAAGGTCTGGCCATCCGCTTGGCCTTGGCAGGGTATGAAAATGGAATTTGTAACCTCTTAAAACCACATCCAGAACCCACTTGTCTTGGGTTATATGAGTCCAATTTTGATAAAAAAGAGAGAGTTTTCTCCGAGAGGGGCTTCCAGGCAAGAAGTTCCTGCAGCCCAACAGAGGGAGTCATTGAGTTTGTTTCCTATTTGTTTGTGACCTGTCCTCTCCTCCCCTAGGGGTGGAAGCAGTCCACTGTCTTGGTCTATAAGAGGCTTGTGTTTGAGGCCTTCCTCTGGAGCGTCTATATCTACCCCTCTGCGGCCTGTCTGAAATGGAAAAGGACCAATTTTTAGAAGGCCAATTCCTGCTAAATCTTGGTGGCTGTACTTGTAAGAAATCTTTAACTGTTTGCATGGATTTCGCCTTTTCCTCCATCTTTTTAATCACCTCTTCAGCTTTTGATCCAAACAAAACATTATGCTGAACAGGAGCATCCAATAATTTAACTTTTACTTGTTCTGGCAAATTTTGTTCCTTTAGCCATGCATGCCTTCTAATGACTGTGCCGGAGGCAGCAGCCCTACAAGAAGCCTCCAAGGCATCAAATCCACAGTGTAAACCATGCTTCCCAACTTGTTCAGTGGCATGCAATAAGTCATGTAATTCCTTATCAACTGCACAGGCAGAAATGGAAGTAAGCTTTTGTTTTAAAACAGACAAGAGAAATTGCTGGTATTTCAGCATATGAAACTGACAGTTTAAAGCCCTAAAGGACAAAGTAGCAGAAGTGTACACTTTTTTGCCCCATCTTTCTAAGGATCTAGAATCCTTTTCAGTAGGAATGGGATTTTTGGCAGAAGCGGCCTTAACTCCCTTAGGACCCTGAGAAATGATTTCAGGGTCAGCAGAAGGGTTCTTGTATAAGAACTGGTGGGAATCAGGAACCCTGTAATATCTATCAGGCTTAACAGGAGCAGGAGGAAGAGAGTCAGGGGTTAAGTTAGCCTCCGAAAAAGCATCATCCACAATATCCAAAACAGGAGAAATAACCAGGGGTCTATGTTGGGGAAGAAGAAGAAAATCCCTTAGTCTTTTCTTAGATTCCGAATACTCCTGTCCTTCCCAGTGGAAATGTTCCCTCATTTCATGCAAAGTTTCCCCAAAAGAGAAATCCTCAGGGGGAGAAGCTGAAGGAATGGATTCCTCAGCATCAGAATCCTCATAAGGAAGGAAAGAATATTCCTGGTCAGAAGAAACTGAAGAAACAGAAGCCTGATCAGAGGAATCATAATAAACATCCTGCCTTGGCCTTTTATCTGGAGGGGGATGTGAACCCCTAATCATAGTAAGTAAATCCTCCGCCATCTTGAGTAAATGTTTCTGTGACTTGGGAGCCGGTTCAGAAGAGGCCTGTGTTGCAGCCTTTGATTTAGAAGGAGTCTTTGCCTTTGTCTTTGGCTTTGCCTTTATTAGAAGCTGAGTAGGCCTGAAAACCCCTTCGGAAGCCGGTACCAGCACAGTGGCTCCGGACCCATCCGAAGGAGCATTGTCCGAAGGTCCTGCAACAGAAATATTTAAAGGCCTGGTTGGCTCCTCATGAGAGTCCGTTTCGGCCATCGGTTCTGAAATGGCCGACGACAGGGGCTGCAAAAGCGCCTCACTGATGATGGCCGAACCTGAAGCTGGCTCCGCTTGTGCACTATCTTCAGATTTGGACCTCGGAGGCCTGTCTTTATCCTTGCGACGTTGTGAACTCCGGTAGCCGGAACCGTATCCGATGACATTTTGTAGTTAAAGCGCCTACCGAAGTAATGAAAAGCAAAATCGTACCTTCATTTAATTGTACGTTGATTGAATCTAGCACAAAACCGACAACTAGCTACGTCGTGGTCAGGGCCTAAGCAAGGAATACAGTAAGAATGAAAATCCTTATGAGGTATTTGCTTCCCACATGAAATACAATTATTAACTTTTTCTGGCATCGGACTGGAGCAAGAAAAAGTTTCCCCAATGGGGTACTTAGCTTTGAGTGGAGAAGAAAGTCTTCGGACTGAAGTTTATCAGAAAAATTCGTCAGGAGTCGGCCGAACGGCACTTGCTAACTGCTATCACTGCACGGCAAGAAAGACTGGAGAAGATGGCGTCGGCTGTCAGCTTTGTACTCCTGGCGCTCTGACGTCAAGGAGCATGGTTGAACAGCCGACGCCGGACCCAGACTTTGGGATTCTGGCCAACCGTGGGCTGCCTGCCAGCAGGGGAGAACCCTACAGTCATGACTGCAACAGTGAAACACGATAAACATCCAACATTGCCTGGGCCAAAAGGGGGACCACCACAATGACATTTAGTAATTCTTTCTGAATCTTCAAAAGAATCTTGCTTGTCAGTGGCATAGGTGGAAATGCATAAAGGAACATTCCCATCCAAGGGAACAAGAAAGCATCTGTCTTCCAAGCATGGCTGCAAGGATGCTTAAATACAATTTTTCCAACTGTCAGTTTTGAATGGAAGTGAACAGATGTCTGAGGTGTTCCCCATATCCGGACAAAAAACTGGAATATCTCTGTCCTGAGTTTCGTCTGCTTAGTATGTCTGCCACTACTGTTTTGCTCTGAATGTATCTATCAGGCAAGAAGCATCAGAGAATGAATGCTATAAGGTTAGCTCCCAGGACATCAATGTCATCTTGCATGCCTTTGTTTGTTCAGGTACCACACAAATGTGGAGGTGCCTACGTCCACTAAAAGGAGTCCTGGAGACCATAATTGTTGAAGAACTTTTTAAGGCCTGAATCACTGCTAACATTTCTTTTGGATGTTTGTGTACTCTGCAGCAGGAGAAGGACCTCATCTGCCTTGTGCTTGATCTCCTCTGGACACTGCTCTCCATGTGAAATCTGACAAGTCTGCCTTTTTGACTGAACTACGGCATGGAGGGAGAAGAGTATGCTGGGACTGATGCATCTGATCCATCCACCACTGTACCTCTCGTTTCACAAATTCCAGCACTGGTACTTGGAACGCTAAGGGATGCAGGTGGTAAGATCAATTTATTTCTCTCTCTCTCTTTCGGAGTCTGTCTGGAGGTCTGGCCAATGGTATGAGGATCACTGATGCTATGAGGCCTAGAACTTTGAGGAAAAATTCTCCAGCCACTTGAAGACAGAAATCCATGACAATATTCTGACAGTCAGAATTTGTTTTCTGGTAGAACTATCATTCTTTTTTCATACACCCCAGGAAGATAATTCTTAGAGAGAGAGAGAGAGAGAGAGAGAGAGAGACAGGACTTCTACAGGTTCAACTTGAAGCCCAAGTAAGCTAAAATGGTCAAGACCTTGTGAAATGATTCTCAACACCTGGAAAAGTACAGTTTTGTACCTACCATAAATGTAGATGTCCGAACTGGATAGCATCTGCAGTCATAACAAATGGGTTGTCCTGTCGTCAGGCAGCCCTTCGGTCGGCCGGATTCCAAAGTCTGGGTCCGGCTTCGGCTGATGTCGCACTTCACCCGACGTCATCTCTGCTGGTCTTCGGGTATAAAGGCATCAGCCGACGCCATTTTCCTCAGTGTTTCTTGCCCCAGATGCCAGTTGCCCTCTTGGAAGGCTAAATTTTGGATAAATGCCAATGTTTCCAAAAAAGTAGAAGGCAAACACAAAAAATAAGCATGTATGTACATATATACAAACCAATACACCATAAGAGACCCCCCCCCCAGCTAGCTATTAGGAGGGTAAATACCCTAGGAGTACCACAGAGGGGAAGGAGGGAGGGTAATCCTGACTGCAGATGCTATCCAGTTCGGACATCTACATTTATGGTAGGTACAAAACTGTACTATGTCCTTCATGGATGCATCTGCAGTCATAACAAATGGGTAGAATACCATAGCCAAACTAGGGAGGAGGAAGAAAAATTATGGTGTAGTTAGGATCCCTTGCAGTACAGCAGTGGCAAACCCTGCTCGGGATCTAGAGTATAGAGGTAAATTATAATGCTTGGCAGATGTATGCACGGAGGTCCAAGTAGCCGCCTCAATAATGTCCTTGGTTGCCACTCCTCGTAAGAAAGCTGTGGTAGTGGCTGTAGCCCTTGTAGAATGAGGTCTTATGTTCTGTGGAATTGGTTTTCCATGGTAGGAGTAACAGAATCTTATGCAATTTCCTATCCATTTGGAGATTGTCTGTTTGGCAATTGCTTTTCCTTCCCTTCCTGTTGCATAGGCTACAAAAAGCTGGTCAGTTTTTCTGTTACTTTTGGTTCTGTCCAGGTAGTAGCGTAACTGTCTATGTACATCCAAGGTATGCAGCATTCTTTCCACTCTGTTTTGTGGATTGGGAAAGAAGGTAGGTAGGTGGATTGCCTGGTTTAAAGACACTCTGGATACCACCTTAGGCATAAATGTAGGATTAGTTCTCATGGACACCCTATCTTGATGGAAGATTAGGAAGGGTTGCACTGCCATTAAGGCCTGTAGTTCAAACCCTCCTTGCTGAGGTAATTGCCAGTAGGAAAGCAGTTTTCCATGACAGGTGTTGTAGATCTGCTGTTGCTGCTGGTTCAAACGGAGGGAGTGTCAACTTTTCTAGCACAAAGTTCAAGTCCCATGCTGGTAATGGTGGTTTCCTAGGAGGTTTTACATTCTTGATCCCTCTGAGGAACTGCCTGAGTAGAGGATGTGGAAAGACAGGTGGATCAAAGCTGTATTCTGCTGAAATAGCTGATGCATGTATCTTGATGGAGGAATAGGACAGGCCTGTATGTAGAAGCTCTGCCAAGTACTCCAGAATGTTAGCAATATCTAGGTTCGACACATCTTTTCCTCTTTCAGTACTCCAAATGACAAACCTTTTCCATTTTCCTGCATAGTTCCTTCTTGTTGAAGGTCTGCGGGCTTCAAGGATAATGTCTTTAACCCTTTGGGAAAGGTCTGGGTTAGTTGCTGCTATGTGATGTTCCAGGCAGTCAGTTGCAAGGTTTTTAGGTTTGGATGCATGATGTTGTAGTTGTTCTGAGTTAACATCAAAGGCATCAGGGGTATTGACCACATTTTCTCCCGAGACATGCTCCTCAGCAATGGGTACCAGTGTTGTCTTGGCCAGTTTGGAGCTATCAGGATTATCCTTGGACGTTCCTCTTTGATTTTCAGTAGTACCTTGTGCATCAAGGGAAGAGGTGGAAATGCATATGCTGTCAGGCCTTTCCAGCTGAAGGACAGAGAGTCCACCTTCCATGCAAGTGGGTGGAATGTCCTTGTGCAGAATTTTTTGAGCTGGTGATTGAGTGGGGAAGCGAATAGATCTATTTGTGGCATTCCCCATTTCTTTGTGATGGCCTTGAAGATGTCCGGGTGTAGCATCCATTCGTGAGCATCCGAGGTGGTTCTGCTTAACATGTCTGCTAGGGTGTTCTCTTTTCCCGGCACAAATATTGCCTGTAACTGGATGTTGTAGCTGAGAGCCAGATTCCAAAGGTCCAAAGTCATTCTGCATAGGGGGTATGAATGAGTGCCTCCCTGTTTGTTGATGTACCACATGACTGTGGTGTTGTCTGTCCTTATCATCAAATGGCCTTCTTTGAGGAATGGTCTGAATTTTTGGATTGCCAGTTTTACTGCCAGCATTTCTTTTTGGTTTATGTGCAGGTGCAGCTGGTCCTGAGTCCACAATCCTTGTATGCATTTGTCCAGCATGTCGCCCCATCCTAGGTCTGAGGCGTCCGTTGTGATGGTTTGGCTTGCTCGAAAGTTGTGGAAGGGTAAGCCTGGGTTTGACTGGCATGCTTGAGCCCACCATAGGAACTCCTGTTTTAGGCATGGGATTAGTGGTATTTCTGTTTCTAAGCTGTGCCTGTGCTGAGACCATAAATTCTTTAGGTACCACTGTAGCTTTCTCATATGCAGTCTGGCATGTGGGACCAAGATTATGCATGATGCCATGAAGCCCAAGGCCTGCAGAACTTTTCTTGCTGTTAGTTTGTTCTGCTTTGTTAATGCCAAGAAGTAAAGAGGGAGCTCTTTTTGTTTTTCTGCAGTTAGGAATGCCATTTGTTTTACTGTGTCCAATTCCGCGCCCAAGAATGTTCTTGTTTGGGATGGTATCAGCCTTGACTTTTGTAAATTGACTGTGTATCCCAGGGCTTGTAGCAAGTAAATGACCCTTTGTAAATCTGTTGTCAGTTTGCTTTTGTTGTCCGCTTGTAACAGGCAGTCGTCCAGGTATGGATAAATTTGGATTCCCTGTACTCTGCAGTGAGCGATTACTGATGCCAGGCATTTTGTGAAAACTCTGGGCGCAGTAGATAAGCCAAAGGGCAATGCTGAGAATTGATAATGCTCTGATCCTGCAAGAAATCTGAGGTATCTTCTGCAATTTGGTCGAATGGGGACGTGCAGGTATGCCTCCTTGAGATCTAGAGTTACCAGCCAACACTCCTTGCCCAGCATGGGAAGAAGTTGCTGTAGGGTCAGCATTTTGAATTTTGGGGAGGCAGGTTTGGCATTCCTCTTTTTACTGGTAAGGTGTGGAAGTGGAACCGGTAGCCTTGGTCTATGGTTTGCAAAATCCACTTGTCTTTTGTGATATAGTGCCAATTTTTCGAAAATAAGGCTAACTTTCTGCCTAATGGTGCTGCTATTTGCTCCCTGGTAGGCGGAGTCAGAGCCAAGTCACTGTGATTGTCCTGTTGCAGTGGCAGTGGTTGTGTCTGTGCCTCGGTTATTGCCTTGCCACTGTCATCCTCTGTAGGCACCTCCTCTGGATTGATTTCTGCCTCTAGAGCGTCTATTCCTGCCCCTTTGGGATCTTGTGGAGTCAGGAAAGGACCAATTTTTGGCAGGCCAGTTCCTGCTAAACCTTGGGGCTGAACCTGTAAGAAATCTTTAACTGTTTGTACAGATTTTGCCTTTTCTTCCATTTTCTTCATTACCTGCTGGGCAGGTGTACCAAATAGACTGGCCTTATCCATAGGAGCATCTAATAGCTTTGCTTTAACATGATCCGGTAAGACCTGTTCTTTCAACCATGCATGCCTTCTTATCACTGTGCCAGTCATGGCTGATCTAAATGAAGCCTCCAGTGCATCATAGCCACATTTTAAGGAATGGTTACTAACCTGTTGGATGTTATTCACCATTTCTAATACATATTTCTTATCTAAAGATTCATCAGAGGACAGTTTTTTAGTTAACTGATCAAGCATATACTCTTGGTATTGGATCATGTGAAACTGACAGTGTAAAGCTCTAGCTGAGAGAGTAGCAGAGGTGTAAACTTTTTCCCCCCATCTCTCTAAGGACCTGGATTCCCTTTCAGAAGGAATAGGGTTTTTTGCTGTGGTCGAGGCTACTGCCTTAGGCCCCCGGGATATAGTTTCGGGGTCTGCAAGTGGGGCCTTGTATAGGTGGTGATGAGTATCTGGCACCCTGTAAAATCTATCTGGTTTGGCAGGGGCTGGAGGTAAAGAATCAGGAGCAGTGCAGACATCATTAAATGCATCATCCACAACAGGCAGTACAGGAGGTATAGCTAAGGGCCTATGTTGTGGTAAGTGCAGAAAAGTCCTAAGCCTTTTTCTTGAATCTGAGAAATCTTGTCCCTGCCATTGGAATTGTTCTCTCATGGCATGTAAGGTTTCCCCAAAGGAAAATTCCTCTGGGGGAGAGGCAGCTGGAATGGATTCTTCAGCATCGGAATCTTCATAAGTAGAAAAAGGAGCCCCTGGCTGGTCTGTAATGTCTGAGTCATCCGCAGAATCATCAGAGGACACTGGCTCGGGGGGCTCTGCTCTAGGTCTCTTTTCTGGGGGCTGAGAGGCCCTGTCTGGGAGAGATTGGGATCCCCTAATTAAGGATATTAAATCTTCTGCCAGAGTAAGCATTTGTGAACTAGAAATGGGCCTGTGTGAGGGGGGCTTAACAGGCACTGATTTAGCAGATTTGGCTGCTTTAGCCCTGGCAAAGGCCTTAATAGACATGGCTGCAGGAGGCCTAGCAGCACCATGTGCTGGGGTAGAGACATCCAAAGGGATGGTGTCTGATAAATCACTAGGAACCACAGTTGTAGGCAAAATTTCTGAGGCCGATTCAGGTAAGGTAGCAGGAGCCTCAGTAGTAGTCATGGATTCGGCTGAAGATTGACCAGTTTTCTCGGTTTCGGCCGAAACAGAGACACTCGCGGCTTGCTTAACCGTGGTTTCGGCCGAAACCGCGGACCGCGAGTGTCAGTATTTTTCTTTGCGTTTTTTAACAATTTGGGTAGTCGGAGGATCCGATGGCATAATGTACGCAAAATCTGAGCCGAAAAACTGTTCAGCAAACTCCGACCGACGCCTAAGCGTTCATCGGTTGAAGGAAGCACAGGCCGAACAGGCTGCTACGTGGTCTGGGCCTAAGCAAGGCAGACAGTAAGAGTGGAAATCTTTATGAGGTATTTGTTTCCCACAAATTAAACAGTTATTGACTTTTTCTGACATCGGCTGAGGCAAGAAAGAGTCCCCAACGGGGTACTTAGCTTTTTAGAAGTCTTCGAAGTAGTATTCGGTAGTAGTAATCTCTAGATCTGACCGACCGGCACTTGCGAACAGCTTCTGCTTCGGGCGCCACGCGGCAAGAAAGACTGAGGAAAATGGCGTCGGCTGATGCCTTTATACCCGTAGACCAGCAGAGATGACGTCGGGTGAAGTGCGACATCAGCCGAAGCCGGACCCAGACTTTGGAATCCGGCTGACCGAAGGGCTGCCTATCGACAGGACAACCCATTTGTTATGACTGCAGATGCATCCATGAAGGACATCAGACACTACATGAATCAATAAGTCTTCCAAATAAGGGAAAAATGTGGATGTCTTGGGTTCTGCAAGAAGAAACTACTTGAGCCGGGCACTCTCTGAACATTTCTTGGTGCAGTAGGTAGCAAAAAAGGGTAATGCAGAAAACTGATAACGTGAGACGGAATCATAGAGCGAGGGGGATGGAGCCCTCCCCCCCACACACACACTTTTACAGCTGCAACCTGCAAGACCTGTAACATTCTAGGACCCAATGGAGGACCCATGCGTGCATCACATGCTAACGTGAATTTTAAACACAAAAGTACATGGGTTCCCGATCAACACTAAGCCTGCTGCCAGTCACCCACCCACAGTAACCAAGCTCCATTTTATGTTATGAAGGCTGTAAACAAACATGTGTGAATGCTGTAAGTAGGCTCCATTTTATGTTACAAGACTGCAAGCAAGATCCGTTTTGTTATAAAGGCTGTAAGTAAGCTCTATTTTATGTTACGAAAGCTGTAAGCAAGTGTGTGTGAATGCTGTAAGCAAGCTCGGTTTTATGTTATGAAGGCTGTAAGCAAGCTCCGTTTTATGTTATGATGCCTGTAAGCAAGCTCCAGTTTTGTTTTGTTATGAAGGCTATAAGCAAGCTCTGTTTTGTTATGAAGGCTGTAAGCAAGCTCTGTTTTGTTATGAAGGCTGTAAGCAAGCTCTGTTTTGTTATGAAGGCTGTAAGCAAGCTCTGTTTTGTTATGAAGGCTGTAAGCAAGCTCTGTTTTGTTATGAAGGCTGTAAAGCAAGCTCTGTTTTGTTATGAAGGCTGTAAGCAAGCTCTGTTTTGTATGAAGGCTATAGCAAGCTCCATTTTATGTTATGAAGGCTGTAAGCAAGTGTATGTGAATGCTGTAAGCAAGCTCCATTTTGTTATGAAGGCTGTAAGCAAGCTCTGTTTTATGTTATGAAGTGTGTGTGTAAAATGCCCCTGGTGGGTAGAATTACCCAGGCTCAAACTCTGTACTTTATAGGTTCATAGGTACTAGGCTATTGGCCGTAGGGCCTATATAAGCCTAGCCAAATGGTACCCTGGCCTTTGCCACCCAAGAAAATTATTTTCCTGTGCCCCTGTCAAGCAGAGCCACAGAAGTGATCCCCGGGGTGAATTTCTCATCTCCCATCCATCAAGATTTTTCTTGAAGAGTGCTAATGAGGAGCTTTGTTTGATATAGATAGGTAGTTTGTTCCAGAGTATGAGAAGTCTCTGAGATAGGAATCTATCCCTCCAGCATGTTCTGTTTATTGTGGTGACAAGGTTCAGGTCCCTAGAGCGTGTAGCTCGAAGGGATTGGGATTTCTTTACGTAGAGTATGTCCAACAGCTCTGGGTTTGACATAGCTTTGTATGTCAGGCAGAGATCACCTCTGAGTAGGCGATATGTGACAGAGTAAAGCTGGAGTTTTTTGAGACGGTCTGCATAGGGCATCTGTTTGAGGCCGGTAATACTCTTTGTGAGGTATTTCTGTGGCCTTTCCAGTTGTTGTAGATGTCTTGTGAGGTACATACCAAAAGGGGCGTTGTACTCTATAATGTGTCTAATGAGTGATGAGTAGAGGGGAACAATGACCTTTTTTCCTGGATGAGAAGCCTTTTGTGATGAGGTGTGTCACTTAGGTACAAAGGCCTGCATTCTCTAAATACACCACCACTGATTCAGGGAGTTGAGTCCATAGCTCTCAACTCTCTAGATTTTCACAGAATATTTGGCTCATACTTTTGGTCTGTTACTCAAACTTTGTGGTTTTCTGGCAAATCAGTGAGAAGCGAATTCACTAAACTGATTCTACGGGCTACCACAAAGCATTCTATAGCTATGTCAAGAATCTCAATGGCAACACCCAGATCTGCTCTGAGTTACAGCACAACGGCATGAAAATTACAGACACAGCTGATATTGCCAACATCCTGTCAGATAGATTCAGTGCTAACTTTACCCCCTATCACCCCATAAAGGGCCCATATCTATACAGGAAAAATGCAGAGTCCCTGTAATCACATCTAAGCAGGTAAAAGTTGCACTCTCTAAAACCAAAAACACAGCATCCATGGGATCAAACATCCCAAGCTGCGTTTTACATGAACTTTAGAACGAACTGGCTTCCCACCTAAGCACCATGTTCAATCATAGTCTCACGTCAGGCTTTGTGCCCAGTGAATGGCACACAGCAACAGTTATCTCGCTCCACAAAGGAGGAGCCACCACTGATCCTGGGAACTATTGCCCTCTGAGCCTGGTCTGCAAGGCCATGGAACATATCATCATGGAACTCAAACAAATACATTGGTAACCTCCAAACTCTGGACGCCACTCAGTTTGGGTTTGTGAAAGACAGATTATGTCTTCTGAACCTGATCGACTTCTTTGACTCAGGTCACCAAAGCCATAGACGAGGGTAAGTTGGTTCACACAGCCTATCTTGACCTCGCCAAGACTTTCAACACCAACCCCCATTCTGGAATTATAGCTAAACTCACTAAACTAGGTATAAATCCCTATGTCACAAGATGGGTTGCCAATGGCTCACTGACAGAACCCACACTGTAAAAGTTGCAGACTCCAAATCTGACTTCAAACCAGTGACAAATGGAGTACCACAATGTTCAGTCCTGGGACCTCTCCTGTTTGATATCTACTTCTCTGAAGTACAGGCTAACACAGAAGGCCATAGTCGAGTCCATAAATGATGTGGAAATCCTACAGAAGGGCCTCACTGAGACAGATGCCTGGTGTCAGAGACATGGCCTGAAGCTCAATGCCAAAAAGTGCATTGTCATCACCCTTGGCAAAAACTCTGTACCCATGAACTATCACATAAATGGCAGTCTACTTAACGCCGAATGTGTGTTAAGAGACCTTGGGACCCAGGTAGACAGTAGTCTCTACTTTGATAATGACATCGCCAGAGTAGTCAGGAAATTCTTCTATGTGGCACACATCACAAAAGGGTTCTCATCCAGGAAAAAAATAGGTCATTGTTTCCCTCTACTTGGCACTCATTAGACCCATTATACAGTACAAATGTCCCTTTTGGAATGTACCTCACAAGACATCTGCAGCAGCTGTAAAGGCCACAGAAATACCTCACAAAGAGGATTACTGGCCTCAAACAGATGCCCTACACTGACCGTATCAAAAAACTCTGGCTTTACTCTGTAGCATATAGCCTACTCTGAAGAGATCTCTGCCTAACATATAAAGCTATGTTAAACCCAGAGCTGTTGGACATGCTATATCTAAAGAAATCCCACTCCCTCCGAGCTACACGCTCTAGGGACCTAAACCTTGTCACCATAATAAACAGGACATGGTGGAGGGATAGATTCCTGTCCCGGAGACTTCCTATACCCTGGAACAAGTACCCATCTATGTCAAAGTTCCTCATTAGCACTCTTCAAGAAAAATCTTGAGTGGATGGGAAATAGGAAATATACCGCAGTGATCACTTCTGTGGCTCTGCTCAACAGGGGCACAGGAAATTAACTTTCTTGGGTGGCATAAGCCAAGGAACCTTGTTGGCTGGGCTTACTTAGGCCCTTGGGCCGATAGCCTAGTACCTACATATGAACATATGAAATAATGATAGCCCTTCAGTCTTCCTATCTTTTTTGGAAACACATGGTAATACAAAACACTATTTCACCAATTTTCTAAGATTATACTAGCAATATTTAAAATGTGACAGTGTCCCTAGATTTGGGCCTCCACCCAAATAAATTTTGGCCGTTTTCAGACTTCTGCTGTGAAACTGAGAGAGTTATTTCTATCAAGTGGATGGTGCAGTTGTGCAGTGGTAGTGCTGTGCCTCACAGCAAGAAGTGCTCCGGTTCGATTCTTGGCTGGTGTGCCTTTTGTGCAGAATCTGTATGCCCTCCCTGTTTATGTGGGTTATCTCTGGGTGCTCTGGTTTCCTCCCACATTACAAAGACATGCACCTGGAGTATTTCTCCCTGGGCCTCTGCTGCAAACTGGCTTTTTTCCAAGTCAGACTTTCCCGGTAAATTAGAAGTTATGTACCTACCATAACGTTCCATGTTAGTTGTCTTCTCTCGCCTTCTTTCTTGCTGGATGGGTTCGGAGCCGATCCTCGGCTCTGACTCGGCACTTGCTAAGCTCGAGAGTCACTTTTACCAGCTCGAGGCAGCCCCATATCCCATGATGCAAGGTGGTAATTACCCAGATCTCGTTTGGTATCTAGAGGAAAAACTGCCTATAACAACGTTCCACTAAGGAAAGAGAAACAACTAACCTAAAAAGGCTGTAAGGGAAACCAGGTAATTAAGGACAAGAACTAACTGGTGTCCAAGGAAGAAGAATCTTCCAAAGAAAAAAGGGAAGATCAAGGTCTGTCCAGGCTAGGGGGACAGGAGGGAGGGATGCAAGAAAGAAGGCGAGAGAAGACAACTAACATGGAACGTTATGGTAGGTACATAACTTCTAAATGTTAAGTTGTCAATCTCGCCTTCATTCCTGCTGGATGGGACCGGTCCTAGCACCTCTATCCTGGGTGGCTCAATGGAACAGACTCTTGAGAACAGTGGAACCAAAGCTTGCCCTGTCCCTGGAGGTCAAATCCAATTTGTAATGAGACACGAAGGTATGAGGAGTGGCCCAAGTGGCCGCTGCACAAATAGTATCTAAGGGCAGCCTAGCCTGAAAAGCTGTAGAAGTGGCTAGACCTCTTGTGGAATGAGCTTTAGGTTTTGAGTTCAGCTGTTTGCCCCTAAGCTGATAAATGTCAGAAATGGTGGAAGATAGCCATCTGGATAAGGTCACTTTAGAAACAGGGAGACCTTTTTTATTTTCAGCATAAGAAAGGAAGAGCTGATCAGACTTCCTAAATTGCTTTGTTCTGTCCAAGTAATATCTGAGTTGGCGATGAACATCTAGGTAATGCAATTTTTGTTCCGCCCTGTTAGAATAATTTGGAAAAAATACAGGGAGATCAATGGATTGGTTTAAATTTGTCTTAGAAGCAACCTTGGGCAAAAAGGATGGATCGGTTCTCAAGGACACTCTGTCTTTGTGGAAAACTAAATAAGGGGGACAAACACAGAGGGCATGAAGTTCAGACACTCTTCTAGCCGAGATAATAGCGACTAGAAAAAGAGTCTTCCAAGAAAGAAACTTTAATGAACATGAAGCAGCTGGTTCGAAAGGGGGAAGAATCAAGGATGTCAGCACTAAATTTAGGTCCCACTGTGGTGGAGGATCTCTAACAGGGGGTTTAAGAAGAAATACTCCTTTGAGAAAGGCCTTACAAAGTTTGTGGGACATAATGTTGTGGTCTGCAAACCCGACATGGAAATTCGAGACTGCAGCCAACTGAACTTTGACTGTGGAAGATGAAGAACCTGAGTGAAAAATTTCCGCTAGGAAATCCAAGACAGACTGTATAGGGGCAGTAAAGGGGTCTATGTTCTTAGATTGTGCCCAAAAGGAGAAGCGTTTCCACTTGCTAGTGTAAATTCTCCTGGTAGAGGACTTAAGAGAAGCTACTATGATATCTCTAATGGGGTTAGAGATCATAGGAAGCCTGGCTAAGGAAGGAAGTGGAGCAACCAAGCTGTGAGGTTGAGGGAGGGAACAGACCGGTGCAGTTGACCCGACTGGTGGGTCAGAAGATCTGGAACTGGGTCCAGATGCCAAGGCTGCACCAAAAGATGGCAATGAAGGAACGGGAACCAAATTTGTCGAGGCCAGTAAGGGGCAACGAGAATCATTTTGGCTCTCAAAACGGTAGCTTTCTGGAGTACTTGTGGTATCAAAGGAAAGGGAGGAAAGGCATAAAGGAGTACCCGAGGCCAATCTTGGGGTGAGAGCGTCTCTGGGGGGATGGCCCGGAAGTGGGAAGAGAGAGAAGAAGTCTGGGCATTTGCTGTTTTGGGGTGTAGCAAAAAGATCGCAGCATGGGCGGCCCCACTTCTGAAAAATCTCCTCCACAATGGATTGCTTGAGAGACCACTCGTGAGGCATGAGAATAGCTCTGCTCAATCTGTCCGCTATTATGTTGGTTTTCCCGGGGGTATGCGTTGCTACCAGAAACCGATGAGAGGAGATCGCCCATTGCCAAAGTCTGAGAGCTTCTCGACATAAGGGATAGGACTTGGTTCCGCCCTGCTTGTTGATGTACCACACGATGGACATGTTGTCCGTGTGAACTGCAATAGTCCCTAAAGGAAGAAAGTCGTGGAGGGCTTGCAACGTTAAAAGCACTACTCTCATCTCTAGGACATTTATGTGCAGATGGTATTCGAACGGTTGCCACGTGCCATGAACCATCCTGCCCTGATAATGCCCCCCCCCACCCGATCAGGGAGGCATCCGAAGTGACCGTGGTTACCGGGGCCGGAGGAACAAATGGTCTGCCCTGATAAACTAGAGGAGAGGAAATCCACCAGGATAGATGGTTCTTGCAGGTTTGTGTCACCAGAATCTTGTGACGCATGGGAAGCTGCTGGAAGGACCATTGGGTGAACAACATCCACTGTAGGAGACGCATGTAAAAGCGGGCCAGAGGAAGTAATGTGATGGCAGCTGCCATGAGGCCCAACACTTTCAGGACCATCCTGGCTTGTACCCTTTTGCTGGATAGGATGATCCGAATGTGGTTTTGGATATCTAGGATTCTTTGACTTGTTAGGTTTGCTGACATCCGAGTAGTGTCTAAATTTGCGCCTATAAAGGTAATAGATTGGCAGGGCGACAAGGAAGACTTTTCGAAGTTGACTGAAATTCCTAAGTGACCGCAGAGACGTAGAGTGTAATCTCTGGCTTGGAGGAGTTGATGCCTGGTGGTGGCTGAGAGGAGCCAGACGTCGAGATACGGAAACACCTGGAATCCTTGACGTCTCAGGTGAGCCGTGACCACTGCCATGCATTTGGTGAACACTCTGGGGGCTGTAGTGAGGCCAAAGGGCACGGCTCTGAATTGAAAATGACTGGTCCCCAGCCAAAAGCGGAGAAAACTTCTGGAGCGTCTGTGAATCTTTATATGATAGTACGCATCCTGAAGGTCTATGGAGCACATCCAGTTGTCTTTGCCCAGAAAGGGCAAAATCGATTGAAGTGTGACCATCCGAAATCTTGTCTTTTTGACAGACTTGTTGAGCCTGCTGAGGTCTAATATTGGTCTCCAGTCTCCCGTCTTTTTGGGGACCAAAAAGAACCTTGAGTAGATTCCGGACTCTAAATGATCTTTTGGTACTGGCTGGATGGCTCTTTTCTTTAGGAGCTTTGACACCTCTAATGTTGCAATTTCCCTTAGACCGGGTGGTACATCTGGAAGGGAACCTTTTTGAGGGAAGGGGCTTTCCTCAAAAGGAATCTTGTAACCCTCGGATATGATCGACTGTACCCATTTGTCTTGAGAGAGGGAAAGCCAGGCTTCTGGGTACAGCGACAATCTTCCCCCGACTGCCTCCAAGGGTGGGCAGTCGGGCAACACCTCAGGGATGATGGAAGGGCTTGTCAGAGAGAGGCTCTCTGGAGCCCTGGTTCTGCGGACCCCCTCTGCCCTTAGGGCGGCGTCTGTTATTATTACCCCCTCTGCCTCTGGGGGTAAACTGACCACGTGCGTCAGGCGTGACTCCTTGTGATTTCCGGAACCACATTTTCCCTCCCTTCTGACCTTTGGGGTAAGGTCTAGAAGGAGTGGAGAAACGGACTCCTACGGCAGAAAGAGTCTTGTCGTCCTGCTCGCACCTGGTCAAAGTGTCCTTCACCCGAGGGCCAAACAATGTTGTTCCATCAAAGGGAGAGTTTGTGAAGGACGCCATAAAGGGGTCTGCAAAATTACAGAGCCGCATCCAGGACTGACGTCTAAGGGCCACTCCTGTGCCTGCAGCTCTACTCGCCCTATCGGCTGCATAAGAAATGAGCCGCATGGAGGAGTTGGTTATGGAATTTAGGATTCCCAGCTGAGAGGCGATCTTTTCTTGAGCCCCTGCTGCTGACGGATCCTGTACTACTTCACCTAGTTCTTTGAGGATGTCTCTCTGAAGTCTGGTGAAGTGACACAAATAATTCAGCGAACGCATAGCAAAGGTCGCTGAAGAAAACATCCGCTTGCCATACCTGTCCATGGTCCTAGACTCCCTGTTAGGAGGATGGACTGGCACGGAAGGATCTGCAAGTTCCTTCTTGGTGGCGGCCGCCACCACCATGGCATCAACCGGGACACCCTTAGTAAGAAACTGCTTTTCAGCGGGGGCCGTGATAAACTTTGAAGGTCTCCTGGGGACTGGTTCCACCAAATCAGGAGATGCCCACGCCTTTCGAGCTATGACTTCCATAAGGGGGTCGAAAGGCGGAGACACCCAGGAGGTGGAGGGTCGAGATCCAAAGGCCTCCAGGTATACCGATTCATCCTCGGAGGGATTGATGGAGGGCCAGTTCCCCCTCTGTTTCAGGAGTTCAAGGATGTCTGAAAAGGAGACATCCTCAGAGGGAGATCTTGGGGACCCCTCCGACTCATCTAAATCAGTATCTGATGTTGTAGACTCAGGGGAGTCTAAATGCTTCCTCTTGCAGGTCCTCTTACGCGGGGGTTCACCTGAAGGGTCACGAGAAACCTCGGAAGAAGAAGTCTTTCCCAATGGGGAAACCTGGGGCGATGGATCTCTGGGTCCGGGAGCAAGAGAGTGGGAAGAGGCATCTACAGGCACCGTAGAGGGAGGAGCTAAAGGAACCGACTGCTGGCTAATCTCTGGGGCTAGCACACTCCTCATCACCTCGAAGGCTCCCCTTCCAGGAAGGGCCGAGAGGTCCTGCTCCGAAGAAACAGGGATCCCTGGTCCCACCGAAAGGGAAGGCTCTGAAGCAGATGTCGGGGCCGAGCTTACGAAGGCCGAAGCCCCGAGAGGGAGAACGGGGTCGGACAAGGGTCCGATGCCACTCGCCCCCTCGGAGCCAACCAGGGAAGCCCGATGCCCGGATCCCTCCAAGGAAGGTCTCAAGGAGGAGATAGGAGTCGAGGATGACGGAGCCGAAAGGTGTGGTATCGGCTCCGAAGCAGCAACAGTCACGGTACCAATAATCTCCGGCTCCGAACTCTGTAGGAGAGTCGAAGGAGGAATTTCAGGGGGGGTGTAGAATAGCTGACGTCTGATGAGACAGGCTATGGAGCATCTGGGCTAGTGCCTGTGACTTTAATAGTCTACTTACCACTCTAAGTCGTGGTCTGAGAGCCTGGAAGACCTCGATGATCGGCTCCGATGGCTCCGCTCCGAAAGCAAGGGAGAGGCTGGAGCCAAGTGTATAGATTCCAAAGAAGGAGATCTAGACCTCTTCTTGGACGGAGCCATCGGAGCCGAAGGACGTTCGGCTCCAGCCGGAGCCGACAACTTGTCAGCTCCGAGAGGAGACAAAGATATCTTGGCTCCAGCCGGAGCCGAGACATGCTTCGACGCTAGGGTGTCGGCTCCAGATGGAGCCAACACAGGAGCCGAAGCCAGGGTATCGGCGCCGGCACAGAAGCTTCCAAAAAGGAAGGATCAGCTCCGGACGGAGCCAATGTCGACTTCGGTGGAGTCGGAACCAAGACCACAGACTTGGACACCGAAGCCTGGGTCTTGGGAAGCTTAGAGGGCTTCCCGGAGCCGACCTTAGCCGGGGAGCTCTCTGGTTTAAGAAGACCCCTGAGGATCAACTTATTTCTACGTTTCTGCAGGACTCTCTGGCTGAAAGAATGACATATAGCACAGGAGTCCTGCAGGTGTAGGGATCCCAGGCAATAAATACAAGAAGTGTGACCGTCTGTCAGAGACATCTTCTGACAGCACGAGTCACACTTCTTGAAACCTGAGACCCTAGTATCTTTGGACATGTCTCGGTCCTAAACACACACACACACACACACACACCAATCAGTCCAATTAAGACACTAATAACTAATAATTAATAACTAACAAAATTAGTTATTATTACAGTGACACAACACACAAACTACCTGAGAGAAATCCTGACAGGAACTGTGAGGGTGAGAAAGGCCTAAGGCCCGAAAAACTGAAAACTAAGAAAACTAAGGGAAAATGGGTATGGAGCTAAGTGAACCAAGTACACTGAAGACTAAAAGACTAATATTTAGGATTTTGAGCACCTAAAACCTGACAATATCAAGAAAAATATCACTTACCAGGAGCTGGTAAAAAAGATGACCTCATTAGCGAAGCGGCAAACAAGATCTGGGTAATTACCGCCTTGCATCATGGGATATGGGGCTGCCTCGACCTGGTAAAAGTGACTCTCGAGCTTAGCAAGTGCCGAGTCGGAGCCGAGGATCGGCTCCGAACCCATCCAGCAAGAATGAAGGCGAGATTGACAACTTAACATCAAATGTTATATAAATTAAATACAATTATCAGCAGTGGGATAGGTAAGACCAATCAGAATTTTTTTATTTGAGCACCAAAAGGGAATTGGCTAAGCTTAAAATGTCTTCCAAGTGAACCTATGCTGTGGTACTAAATAGTTATAAAAAAATTGTCCTTTATTAGATCACCAAGTGCCTTTCTCACCCCCCCCCCCCCCCAGTCTTTAACAGCTTCCGGCACCTATGGACAGATGCAACAAATCTCAGATATTTCTGAAGTTACTACTACTATCCCACACTACAGCCAAACTATGGAACAATCTCCCCACACCACTACGTAATATACCTAACCACAACAACTTCAAATCCATGCTTCTCTCCCATTTCTCCTCCAAATGGGAATGTCCTTCACATGCTCCCACCTAAAACTCCCACACTACTAACTCCACACCAAAATCATAATATCTTTGTCTACTTTAACTTAATTCAGAGATCTTGCTCAGAACATCTTTTCAAAAATCTTTTGCATGCATGCCTCTGGCTTACCTTATTCACATTCTCAAACTAACATTGTTTTTCTTATCCATTGTATCCATAAGATTGTTTTGCTCTGTAATACTCTTAATTTGTCTCTATTGGTATGTATTTGTATGTCTGTTTGGGGCTTTTCCCCCTCGTGTCTCCACTGAAAAAGGGTAAATTCTTACCCAGCTGGACCAACCCGGTTAACAACCGCAAATAAATATAAATAAATAAAATAAAGTTGGGAGCAGTTGAAAAGTGATAAGTATCTTTCAGATCTACAGTCATCATGAAACAGCAGTATGGAATAAGGGGTAGGACCATCTGCAAGGTGAGTATTTTGAATTTGGATAGTTTCAGAAAGTATTTAGGCAAGACAAATCCAACACTGATCTCCACAATAGCTCCCTTTTTGGGTACCAAAAAGATACTGGAGCAAAATCTTTTTCCTTATCGTGGTGCAGGAACTGGTTGCTACATGTGAAGCAGTAACAGACAAAAAAAAGATGCGCCTGGATTAGCAGGAGTAGGGGACTTCCCTGAAGGGAAGAAGATTTTCTGTCCACTGCCAAGTGTATCTTCTCTGAATTATTCTTGGCACCAATTTTACTGAGACTATCTGTGGCCAGGCTGATGTGATGTGTGAATAGCAGGGGGAAGGGGAAAGAGTGCCAAGAGACAGTGGTAGGATGCTAGAGTCTCAGAGTCATTTTTTAGCAGGGGGATGATCCTTCTTGAGAAAGGAACCCCTTTTATCTGGTTTGGAAACATCATCATCCTGCTGTTTACTCTTGGTAACTTGAGTCATTAAGCTGGGAATTTTGTTTCTTCTGTCCTTTGACGTTGGACGCCTTATTAGGGGAGAACCTGGAAATATGTAACATTCTACATACCCCATGCATCAGTTTACCTCTATCATCCCATTATTTGACCATCTAGGTAGCAGGAGAACCAAACACAAATTCATAACAAAGTAGCATTCAAAATCTCATGTTTTAAGTCCTCAGAAAAATTCTGCTTAAGTACCAAGCAGACGTTCTTAACAGAACAGAAGTGGCTGAATTTCTAGACACGGTGTCCAGACCTTCCTAGGAAATTCTCAAAGCATGTTTCGAAATCCGAGTCACACTAGAAACAATCTAATTCTTACACTTCAGTTCAGCAAGCAAAAATGCAGCAAAGTCATCTAAATTGTAATCACAGTGTAAAATAAAGTTAGACATAAAGCCTAGATAATTTAGGATTCTAAAAACTAAATTGCTAGACGGATCCAACTTTTTTCCCCAAGAATTTAAACACTTGCCAACCTTATCCAGGAGTATATGGTTACTAGAAGCCAAGGACGTCTTGTTAGAACTGGGAGCTGAAGAAACTGCAGCTCGGTTCAGCTGACAAAGAGCAAAGACAGCTGCAAGACAAGATTACACCTTGTAATTCATCACAGCCTTTTTAGTAACTGGTTCAATAAGTAAAGGGGTTTTACATGCCCTTTCATAGACAACTTCTAAGGCTGGTAACATAGGAAGCAGAGCCAAAAGATTTGGAATCTCACCCTCAATAAAATTATAAATTCTGCCAGTCTCTGCTGCAGCTCCGGATAGCTTCCAGTCAAATAACTCTCTAAACCTAATTAGCATCTGTGGAAAGGTGAACACCTGCTTGGGTTTTTTTTATCCTGTTTACCTTTCTAAAGAATCAGGCTGGACAGATTCAGTGTTCACTACTGTCTGCATCACAGTCCCATCAAAATCTGCAGCCACGACCCTCTCCAGAAAATACAGCCACATAGTCATTCTGAAGAGGAGCATTGTTTCCCAGATTAGCAGACTGCAAAACACTTATCTCAAGAAATTGCATCAGCACTACATATGGTAACAACCAGACTACAGTGTGGTGAAGTTTCTGTTTCTCCTCACTGTGAATTAAACTACTAAACAAAATAGTTGGGGACAGAGTTGTGTCTGGCCAGAGGTCACTTACCCCATACTTCTCCCACATCAAAAGGGTTTGGTTCTCTTGTACCTGAGCCAGGTACTGAACAGCCCTGGAGAATGAGCGACTCCTGTACCACACAGGGCTATGGGCTCACACCAAAGGTTGACTGGGAAAAAGGTAAGTGGTCTGGTAGGCTCAGGTATGTTTATGGTGATTTTTTTTTTTTTTTTTTTTTTGTAGGTGCAATTGGATTTGACTGGGAGGGCAGGTCTACCATGATCCATAAAGTCTGGGGATAAAAAACACCAGCCAATACAATACACTGACACTTAACTGCTAGATAAAGGAACAATAACTGAAAACAAACTATGTCCCCACACAGCAAATAGGGCTAAAATGCATAAAATATACATAAAAAGTTTAAAATGTACTAAGCTTTGTTCTACAACTTGCTAAGTACAGTAGACAAAGTGCAGTTGTGTACACTTACCATAATGTGGATGTTCGAGTGTATTCACTGTTGTAGTCATCACATTTGGGTTATCCCTGCCAGGGTAGCTCTCGGCAGGCCCGAATACCAGAGACTTTGTATTTCTGCATCGGTTGCTGTCCCTTGAGGACTGACGTCAGGTCGTCAGGAGTATAAAGTAAGGCTGTTAACGCCATTGCATCAGTTTTTCTTGCCCTAACACGTCGGGAACACCCAAAGTAGGACGTCAGGTTCTGGTGGAAGAACCCCACCAGTGGAAAATAAATACCAATATATTCCTTGTAAGGAAAGGAGAACAGGGAAGAATTGTAATAAAAGGAGAAAGAGAAGGGGGGGACCAGGACTGCAACAGTGAATACACTCAAACATCTACATTTATGTTAAGTGTACACAGCTGTACTATGTTCTTAGTGTTTCATTGCTGCAGTCATCACATTTAGGTAGATTCCCAAAGCTGAGGAAAAGGGTGGAGGCAGTCAAGGAAACTAGCGGCTGGCTAGGATGCCCTGTAAGACTGCAAAGGCAAACCCTACCCTGGATTTGGAGAAAAAAGGCAGCTGGTAATGCTTGCTAAAAGTGCAAACAGATATCCAGGTGGCAGCCTCCAGAATGTCCCTTGTGGGGACTCCTCTGAGGAAAGCTGCAGAGGTGGAGGGCTGCTCTGGTGGAGTGTGTCCTGACCCCCTTGGGAGGAGGCTTTCCATGTGGTTTGTAGCAGAAATGGATGCAGTGTGCTATCCACTTGGAAACGGCTTGCTTTGAGATGGTTTTTGCCTTCTGCCCCTGTAGCAAAGCTAATCAGCAATTGATCAGATTTTCTGAAGGATTTTGTCCTGTCCAGATAGAATATGAGCTGTCTGTGCACATGTACAGAGTGAAGAATCCTTTCACCCTTGTTCTGGGGATTAGGAAAGAAGGTAGGGAAATGAATGGATTGGTTGCGAGCCACACTGGATACCACCTTTGGCAGGAAGGATGGGTTAGTTCTGAGGGATACCCTGTCTGCATGGAAGATGATGAAGGGTTCCCACAGCCATGAGTGCTTGCAGCTCAGAGACTCTTCTGGCTGAAGTGATGGCCAGAAGCCATGCTGTCTTCCAAAATCTGAGGAAGATGCCAGGGAGGCAGCGGGGACAGGCTGCGCAGGAAGGGGTACCAGTGTTGTTGGTTCCAGTTTGGAGCTATGAGAATGGTCCTTGGTTTTTCCTCCCTTATTCTGCACAGTACCCTGGGGATGACAGGTAGGGGACGAAAGGCATAGACCGATAGACTGACCCAGGGGAAGGACAGGGCATCCACTTTCCAGGCCATGCAGTGAAGTTCCATGGTACAGAATTTGATGAACTGATTGTTGGTGTGGGAGGCAAAGAGGTCGACCTTCGAGGTTTCCCATTTCTGATTAGGGTGAAGATACTTCTGTTGAGTTGCCATTCATGCGAGTACAGAAGACTTCTGCTTAAGTGGTCTGCCAGAGAGTTCAGGGAGCCTGGTAGGTATTGTGCTAACAGGTGTAATTGCACTGAAGAGGCTGTGAGCCAAAGGGTCATGGCCAGCCTGCACAGAGGATAGGAGTGAGTCCCTCCCTGCTTGTTGATGTACCACATCACAGTGGTGTTGTCTGTTTTGATCAGGAGAACCCCTGGAGAGAGAAGGGGTTTGAAAGCTATCAAGGCTTGCTGCAGAGCAGTCATCTCTTTTTGAATGATGTGCAGAAGTATTTGCTGTGGGCTTCATTGTCTCTCTATGCACCTGTCGTCCAGGTGTGCACCACAAGCGTAGTCTGATGTGTCAGTGGTGAGGGTCTGGGTGGTGAGGCATGGGGAAAAGGGCAGTCCTTTGTTGTGGGAGCATGCTGTTGCTCACCAAAAAAAAAATCCTTTCTGAGGCAAGGAACTATAGGTAGAAGAGTTTCCAGGTCTTGAGAGTGTTGACACCAAAGGCTCTTTAGGTACCACTGAAGTTTCCTCATATGCAGTCTGGCATATGGAATGAGTAGTATGCAAGATGCCATGAATCCCAGAGTTTGCAGAATCTTCCTTCCAGATAGCTGGGGCCTGGTGGCTAGTTGAGAGACAAAGGCTGTCGGGAAAATGTGTTTCTCTGGTGTAAGGTATGCCATATGGGATGTTGTGTCCAGACTTGCTCTAAGGAAGATTATCTTTTGGGTGGGCACCTGTTTGGATTTCTTTTCGTTGATTGTGTACCCCAGGGAGGTTAGCAGGGTCTTTACAAAGGCCAGGTGCTTGAGCAGCTTTTCTTGGCTGTCTGCCTGAATAAGGTAGTCATCTAAGTATGGGTAAATTTGAATATTTCTTTGTCTGCAAAAGGCGACTGCCGGAGCCAGACATTATGCGAAAACTCTGAGAGCAGTAGATAAGCCAAAGGGAAGTGTAGAGAACTGAAAGTGTTGAGATCCTGCCCTGAAGCGGAGATAATTCCTGCATGATTCCCTGATAGGAATGTGGAGGTAGGCCTCTTTTAGATCTAGGGTGGCCAGCCAAGTGGCTTTGGAGACCATGGGTAGCAGCTGCTGGAGGGTAAGCATTTTGAAATGTGGGATCACCACGAAGGTGTTAAGAATGGATAGGTCGAGGATGGGGTGCAAGGTGCCTTATTTTCTGGACACCAGAAAAAGTCTTGAGTAGAAGCCTTGGCCTATTTGTTCTGCAGGAACGTGCTCTACTGCCCTCACAGAGAGTAGGGAAAGGATTAGCGCTTGGAGGGACAATGTCTGCTGAACCTGGGTGGTTGGACCTGTAAGAAATTCTTAACTGTCTGTATAGATTTAGCTTTTTCTTCCATCTTTTTTAAGACTTCCTTTGCCTTAGCTTCAAATAAATTGTCTTTGTGCAAGGGTGCATCCAACAATTTAGATTTGACATGGACTGGCAGGGGTTGTTCCATAAGCCATGCATGTCTTCTAATGACAGATCCAGTAACTGCTGCCCTGCAAGAAGCTTCCAGGGTGTCAAAACCACAGTGCAAAGTGTGTTTAGTTACTTGACTTGCAGAATGCATCAAGTCTTGTAAATCCTTAGATTGAGGCCAAGCAGGAAAGAAAGACATTTTTTGCTTACGGAGTTGCAAGGAATGTTGCTGAAATTTCAGCATATGGAACTGACAATTTAGTGCCCTGATAGCAAGAGTAGCTGAGGTGTATACTTTTTTACCCCATATGTCCAAAGCTTGGGAATCCCTATCTGAAGGGGTGGGATTCTTAGCAGAGGTTGCTTTAATCCATTTTGGCCCTTGTGAAATTACCTCAGCGTTAGCTGTTGGATTTTTAAAAATATATTTGTGGTGAGTCAGGGACTCTATAGTACCTGTCTGGTTTTCTGAGAGCAGGAGGTAGGGCGTCAGGGGTCAAGCTGGATTTGAGGAAAACATCCTCCACAACATCCAGAATGGGGGGATGGCCAAGGGTCTGTGCTGAGGAAGATCTAGGAATTCCCCGAGTCTCTTTTTAGACTGAGGGTAGTCCTGACTCTCTCATTGAAAATGCTTCCTTAAAGTATGCAGGGTTCCCCAAAGGAAAAATCATCTGGGGGAGAGGCTGAAGGTAAGGAATCCTCTGCATCAGAATCCTCTTAAATGGAAAGGGGTTGCATGTCTTCGTAGTCAGATGCATCAGAGTCATCTGACTCTTGTTCAGATAAAACTACAGGGGACAAATCTCTTTTCCTTTTGGAGGGGGTAGCCTGGCTTCCCCTGATGAGCGTAAGGTCTTCCGCCATTTTAAGCATTTGAGACTGAGGCAAGGTAGCGGGAGCCTGAGAAAGGGTAGTCGGTTTCTTGGGTGTGGATCATATCCTGGGCCTGAGAAAAATACAGTTTTGTACCTACCATAAATGTAGATGTTCGAGTGTATACACTGCTGCAGTCATTGCACTTGGGTTGTCCTGCCGTCAGGCAGTCCCGCAGTCGGCCAGTATACCAAAGTCTTGGTCCGGCGTCAGTTGTAGTCACCTCCTCCCTGACGTCAGAGTGCCAGGGGTATACAAGATGCAGCCGACACCATTTTCTTCAGTCTTTCTTGCCCCAGATGTCAGGTGGCCCCAAATAAGTAGGCCATATACCAAGTAAATGGATACATATAAGATAAAATATAAAATAACAGAATATACAAAGCTGAAAGCAAATACACCCCATAAGCACACAAGAGGAAAGGTGCGAAAAAACCCCAGCCAGGAAAAGAGGGGAAGGAGGGAGGGATAGCTGGACTGCAGCGGTGTATACACTCGAACATCTACATTTATGGTAGGTACAAAACTGTACTATGTTCATCATGTTACACTGCTGCAGTCATTACACTTGGGTTGAACCCCAAAGCTGAGTATGGGTGGATGGAACTAAATAGAATTAGGAGTGGCTATAAGGCCCTGCAGGACTGCAGAGGCAAAGCCAGCTCTGGATTTGGAGTTTAGAGGAAGATGGTAATGCTTGGTGAAGGTATGCACTGAACTCCAAGTTGCAGCTTCTAAAATATCCTTGGTGGGAGTTCCCCTGAGGAAGGCAGCAGAGGTGGCAGTAGCCCTGGTTGAATGAGGCCTAATGATACCAGGTACAGTCTTGACATGTTGGATGTAGCAAAAACAAATACAATGTACTATCCATTTTGAAACTGTTTGTCTTCAGATAGCCTTTCCCTGTGATCCAGCAGCGTATGCTATAAACAGTTGATCAGATTTTCTGATGTTTTTTGTTCTGTCCAAATAGAACCGTAACTGCCTGTGTATGTCCAAAAAATGGAGGATCTTTTCTCCTTTATTCTGGGGATTAGGATAAAAAGTGGGCAGGTGGATGGATTGGTTAAGAGCCACACTAGAAACCACCTTTGGCACGAAAGAAGGATTTGTTCTTACGGAAACTCTGTCCTGATGAAAGATGATAAAAGGCTCCACTGCCATAAGAGCCTGCAATTCTGACACTCTCCTTACTGAAGTTATAGCTAATAACAAGGCAGTTTTCCATGACAGAAATTTTAATTCTGATAAAGCTGCTGGTTCAAAAGGTGGTAAAGTAAGTTTTTCCAAAACAAAGTTGAGATCCCAAGCAGGTGTTGGTGACCTGCAGGGCGGTCTTATGTTTTTTGCCCCTCTAAGGTATTGCTTTAGAAGGGGGTGATAAAAAATTGGAGGATCCGTGTTGTAATGAGCAGAGACAGCAGAGGCATGAATCTTGATGGATGAAAAAGAAAGTCCTTTGTCCAGCATCTCAGTCCGGTATTGCAATATCTGAGGAATGTTTGGAACAAGAGGATCTAAACCTTGAGACTGGTTCCAGGCACAGAACCGTTTCCATTTATCTGAATAGGATTTCCTGGTGCTTGGCCTTCTGGCCTCCATGATGACATTCATAACAGCTTTAGACAGAGGTAGAGATGCTTGTGTAATTACTAAATCTGCCATGCAGTTAGATTTAAGGTCTTTAACTGGTTGTGCAGGATTTGATTGTTTTTCTGAGTAAGATGAGGCATTTGTGGCAAGATCTATGCTGGGCCTTGAGCCATGCTCTTTAACAGTGGATACCAGTGTTGACGTAGCCAGTTCGGAGCAATGAGGATCATGTGTGGCCTCTCTAGTCTGGTTTTCAGGAGCACCTTTGATAGAAGAGGCAGTTGTGGAAAGGCATACACATGAAGTGTTTCCCAACTGAAAGATAGAGCGTCCACTTTCCATGCCTGTGGATGGTAAGTCCTTGTGCAAAATTTTTGTAGCTGAAAGTTCAGAGGGGAGGCAAAAAGATCTATGTCGGGGCTCCCCCACTTCTGAGAAATCATATTGAACACTTGTGGATTCAGTCTCCATTCGTGAGGATCCATGAAGTTTCTGCTTAGGTCGTCTGCCAGAGTATTTTTCTTTCCTGGGAGGAATTGTGCTTGTAGATGCACTTGGTAGGTTAGTGCAGTATTCTATAAAATCATTGCTTGCCTGCATAGGGGGTAAGAATGTGTGCCCCCTTGCTTGTTGATGTACCACATCACTGTAGTGGTGTCTGTTTTTATTAAAAGTTGTCCTGGCTGCAGGATATCCTTGAATGCTGTCAAGGCGTTTTGTACAGCGAGCATCTCTTTTTGACTGATGTGGAGATGCATTTGGCTTGCAGACCACTTGCCCTGGATACATTGCCCTTCCATGTGAGCTCCCCAGGCATAATCCGAGGTATCTGTTGTAATTGTTTGCGCGGCCCTGGGCAGGGTGAAGTGCAGGCCCTTGTTGAGATGGCATGCCTTTGCCCACCATTGAAACTCTTGTCGAAGGCAAGGAATGAGAGGTATTATTGCTTCCAAACTGTGGCTGTGTTGAGTCCACACACTTTTCATATACCATTGTAGCTTCCTCATATGCAGTCTGGCATATGGAATTAACAGAATGCAAGATGCCATGAATCACAAGGCCTGCAGAATTTTTCTTGCAGGGAGTTGGGTCCTTGTTGCCAATATTAGAAAGTATTGAAAGAGATGTTGCTGCTTGTCTGGTGTGAGATAAGCCATCTGGGCCGTTGTATTTAATCTAGCACCCAGGAATATTATCTCTTGTGAGGGTACTAGATTGGACTTCTTTTCATTCACAGTGTACCCTAGGCATATAAGCAACCTTTTTACAAAGTCCAGATGT
This sequence comes from Protopterus annectens, assembly GCF_019279795.1. NCBI lineage: Eukaryota > Metazoa > Chordata > Ceratodontiformes > Protopteridae > Protopterus > Protopterus annectens. The sequence continues at coordinate 1,957,727,728 of NC_056739.1, forward strand.
CGTAGAAGAATGTCCTCGCTTTCTGCCTGAATAAGACAGTCATCCAAGTAAGGGTATATTTGAATGCTCTTTTCTCTGCAATAGGCAATTACTGGTGCTAAACATTTTGTGAAAACCCTGGGCGCAGTAGATAAGTCAAAGGGCAGTGCAGAGAATTGGTAATGGGTTGAACCTGCTAAAAATCTGTGGAATCTTCTGCAATTTTGTCTGAAAGGGAAATGCAGGTATGCCTCTTAGGTCCAACGTTACAAGCCAGGACCTCTTGCTCAGCATGGGAAGAAGCTGCTGTAGTGTCAACATTTTGAGTATGGGAATGTCCAAATAAGTATTTAGAATGGAAATATCCAGGATGGGCCTCCAGGCTTTGTCCTTTCGAGGAACCAGAAAAAGTCTTGAATAAAATCCCTGTCCTTGTTCCAGTACTGGTACTTTTTGAATAGCTCTCATGTCCATGAGATTTGCAATTAGTTTTTGAGCCTCTGCCCACTGATTTGACGGCAGATTTGGCATTCCTTTGAATGCTGGCAAGGTGTGGAAATGAAATCTGTAACCGTGAGCTATAATGTTCAGAACCCATTTGTCGTGGGTAATCAAATGCCAGCTGTGCCTGAAAAGAGCCAGTCCCCCCCCCCCCCCCCAAAGGAGCTGCCAAAAGAGATGCACTTGGCAGCTGGTGGGAGAAGTCATTGGGACTGCTTTCTAAAGGATTGGGCCCTGCCCTCACCTCCCCTCTGGGTAGGGGCACTCCACTGTCGAGACCTGAAGGTGCCTTGTGGTTGGCCTCTGCCTCTAGGCCGCCTGTATCTGCCCCTCTGGAAACTGTCTGGGGATGGAAAGGACCAATTCTTTGTTGGCCAATTTCTACTAAAGCGAGGGGGCTGTACCTGTAAGAAATCTTTTACAGTTTGCATAGACTTTGCTTTAGCCTCCATTTTCTTTAAAACTTCCTTCGCCTTAACTCCAAATAACACATCCTGCTGCAAAGGTGCATCCAGTAATTTAGCTTTGACATGATCAGGTAAACTCTGTTCTTTCAACCAAGCATGCCTGCGTATTACAGATCCTGTAACAGCTGCTCTACAAGAAGCTTCTAAAGCATCAAAACCACATTGCAAAGTATGTTTTCCAACTTGTTCTGCTGCATGTAACAAATCTTGCAATTCTTTATAATCAGTGATTTCTGAATTTGGCAACATTTTTAATTTTAGTTGAGACATTAAATATTGTTGATACTTTAACATGTGAAACTGGCAATTCAGGGCCCTCATGGCCAAAGTTGCAGACGTGTACACTTTCTTTCCCATCTATCTAATGCTCTGGAATCCCTATCAGAAGGGATAGGATTCTTGGCAGTAGAGGCCTTAATCCCCTTGGGACCCTGAGAAATAGTCTCAGGATCTGCAACAGGGTTTTGTACAGAAATTTGTGAGTTTCGGGAACTCTATAGTATCTATCTAGTTTCACTGGGGCTGGGGGTAAAGAATCCGGACTTAGGCTAGATTCAGAGTATACATCATCCACAATATCCGACACTGGGGGAATAGCTAGAGGTCTGTGTTGCGGCAATAGCAGGAACTCTCTGAGCCTTTTCCTGGAGTCAGAGTAATCCTGGCCCTCCCAATGAAAATGCTCCCTCATGGTGTGTAAAGTTTCCCCAAAAGAATAATCCCTCTGGTGGGGAAGCTGAGGGAATAGATTCCTCTGCATCTGAATCTTCATAAAGGGGGAAGGGATACCCCTGGTCTGAAGAGGAATCTGAGGAGAGGGAGGCCTGATCAGAAATATCAAAATCCACATCCTGTCTAGGTCTTTTATCTGGAGGGGGATGAGAACCCCTGATCAGGGTGATTAGGTCTTCAGCCATTTTCAGCATTTGTTTCTTAGGCATGGAGGCCTGAGTTGGAGAGGCCTGAACCTGTTTTTTCAATTTGAAAGGAGTCTTAGCCTTTGAATGGGATCTAACTGTGATAGAAGAAGGCCTGAAAAAGTACAGTTTTGTACCTACCATAAATGTAGATGTTCGAAGATCCACATTGCTGCAGTCCTGACATATGGGTAGTCCGCTGTCCTCGGTCGGCCCGAATACCAAAGTATAAGGCTGACGTCAGTCAAGGCGCTTAAAACTGACATCAGGACGTCAGGGTACAAAAGCGCATGACCGACGTCATATCCTCAGTCTTTTCTTGCCCCAGATGTCAGAAGGCCCTAAAAAGAAAGGCCAAAACCAAAAGACAGCAAAAAACCAACCAACCACCCCTGCACTAATCCTATTTACAATATTTACAATATTCACAACCCAAACCACACAACCGCCTCTAACTACAGAGGGGAAGGAGGGAGGGTAAATTGGACTGCAGCAATGTGGATCTTCGAACATCTACATTTATGGTAGGTACAAAACTGTACTATGTTCTTCATCTCACATTGCTGCAGTCCTGACATATGGGTAGAATCCCAAAGCAGAGGTAAGGGAGGATGGCAAAACTATAAAGCATTAGGAGCTGCCAAAATGCCCTGTAAAATTGCAGTGGCAAAACCAGCCCTAGATTTAGAGTAAAGTGGAAGGTGGTAATGCTTAGAGAAAGTATGCACTGAACTCCAAGTAGCTGCCTCCAAAATATCTTTAGTTGCCACCCCTTAAAAAGCTGTAGAAGTGGCAGTAGCCCTAGTGGAATGAGGCCTAATCCCAGCTGGAATCTCCTTACCATGATGGGAATAACAGAAAGCAATACAAAACCCAATCCACTTAGAAATAGTTTGTTTTGAAACAGGCTTGCCCTGAGAACCCAAAGCAAATGAAACAAATAACTGCTGAGACTGCCTGAACCCTTTAGTTCTGCTCAAATAATATCGCAACTGCCTGTGTATATCCAAAGTGTGCAAAATCTTTTCCCCTTTATTTTGGGGTTTGCATAAAAAGTAGGCAAATGAATAGTTTGGTTTAAAGCCACACTAGAAACCACTTTAGGCATAAAGGAAGGATTAGTGCGTAAAGATACCCTATCCTTATGGAAAATTAAGACAGGCTCAACCGCCATAAGGCCCTGTAATTCAGAAACCCTTCTCGCAGACGTAATGGCCAACACAAACGCAGTCTTCCATGATAAATATTTCAACTCGGCAGTAGCTGCAGGCTCAAAAGGTTGTAGAGTGAGTTTCTCCAACACAAAATTGAGATCCCAAGCAGGAGTAGGAGCTCTACGTGGGGTCTTATATTCTTTGCCCCTCTAAGGAATTGTTTAAACAAAGGATGAGAAAACAATGGTGGGTCACAGTCATAGTGAGCAGAAATTGCTGCAGCATGAACCTTAATAGAGGAGAAGGACAAACCTTTGTCCAGTAACTCAGTAAGATATTGAAGAGCCACACTTAAATTAGGCTTAGAAACATCAAATTCCTTTGCTGTACTCCAAAATAAAAATCTCCTCCATTTATCTGCGTACACTTTCCTTGTACTAGGCCTTCTGGCCTCCAAAATAACATTCAAAACTTGCTGTGGAAGCTGAGACCCTCCAGGGTTTAAAACAGAACATGCCAGGCTGTTAGATGTGGAGAGTGAAGTTTGACATTGAGTAAATGACTGTTCTCCTGAGACAGCAGGTGTGGAATCGAAGGCAAAGGCCATGGAGGCTCCCGTACCAGACTTCTCAGTAATGGGTACCAGTGCTGTCGAGGCCAATCTGGAGCTATTAAAATCATCTTTGGCTTGTCCTGTCTGACCTTCAGGAGTACCTTTGGGAGGAGAGGCAGAGGTGGAAAGGCATACACATGAAGATTGCTCCAATTGAATGAGAGAGCATCCACTGTCCAAGCTGTGGGATGAAACCTTTTTGTGCAAAACTTTGGCAGCTGGTAGTTTAGTGGAGAAGCGAACAGATCTATGTCTGGAGTCCCCCATAACACTGTCAATTTCTGAAACACATGAGGATCCAATTTCCACTCGTGGGGATCCATAATTTGTCTGCTCAACACATCTGCTAAGGAGTTCTGTGCTCCGGCAGAAACCTTGCCTGAAGATTTAGCTGTAAACTGAGAGCAGTCTCCCACAAAATCATTGCTTGTCTGCATAGAGGATAAGAATCGTTCCCCTTGCTTGTTGATGTACCACATGACAGTTGTGTTGTCTGTTAGAACCAACACCTGCCCTGGAAGAAGTAAATCCTTGAAAGCTATTAATGCAAATTGGACTGCTAACATCTCCTTCAAGTTGATATGTAGATGTTGAAGTCTGGCAGGCCACGTGTCTTGTACCCACTTTCCATTTAGATGAGCTCCCCAAGCTTTGTCTGAGGCATCTGTCGTTAGAATCTGACTCGCCTCTGGCCGGGTCACAGAGAGTCCCTTGTTTAGGTGACATTCCTGAGCCCACCACAAAAATTCCTTTTGAATGCAAGGTATTATCTGAATGACAGTGTCCATATCTTGGCAGTGCTGTGTCCATACATTTTTGAGATACCATTGTAGCTTCCTCATATGCAGTTTGGCATTGGGAAGCACCAGAATACAAGATGCCATGAACCCCAAGGCTTGAAGGACTGTCCTTGCAGTCAGCCTGGACTGATGAGACAATTGATGGAAGTAAAGAGAAAGATTCTTTTGTTTGTCCGGGGTCAAAAGGCCATCTGGGATGCTGTATTCAGTCTCACACCCAGAAAGCACATGTCCTGAGAGGGTACAAGACTGGACTTTATTTCGCTCACAGAATACCCCAGGCATCTTAGCACTGCTATCACATACTGTAAATGATGAAGAAGTTCGTCCTTTCCTTGGGCCAGAATCAGGCAATCGTCCAAATAAGGATAGATCTGTATTCCTCTTAGCCTGAAGAAAGCTATCACTGGAGCCAGAACCTTCGTGAACACTCTGGGCGCAGTAGATAAGCCAAAGGGCAATGCAGAGAACTGATAATGAGAAGTCCCAGCCAAAACGCAGATACTTTCTGCAACTGAGCCTGATAGGAACATGAAGGTAAGCCTCCTTGAGATCCAGAGTCACCATCCAGTGATCTTTGCCCAGCAGAGGTAAAAGCTGTTGTAACGTCAACATTTTGAACTTGGGAATGTCCAGATATGTGTTGAGGATAGATAAATCCAAGATTGGTCTCCACGTGTTCCCTTTCTTTGGTACTAGGAACAGGCGAGAATAAAATCCTAGGCCCACTTCTGGCAGAGGGACCGGTTGTATGGCCCCTATTTGAAGTAGCAGAGAAATTTGTTTGTGAGCCTCTAGTCTTTGCTGAGGAGGAACGTCCAGCATGCCTTTGAAAGGAGGCAAGGTATGGAAATAAAACTTGTAACCTCGGTGTATGATATCCAATACCCATTTGTCTTGGGTAATCAAATTCCAATTTTCCTTGAAGAGTGCCAACCTTCCTCCCAAAGGAGCTGCCAGGCAAGAAGGATCTGGCAGCTGAAAAGGTAGGTCATTGGGCCTGTTTACGAAAGGACTGGCCCCTGCCCTCACCAAGATTGTGCAGGTGAACTCCCTGTTCTAGGTCTGAAAGAACTCTGAGCTCTGCCCCTACCACGTCTAGATCTACCCCTAGACTGAGAATCATAAGAAGGATACGTCCACCCCTTAGCAGGCCAATTCCTACTAAACTTTGGAGGCTGTACTTGCAAAAATCTTTAACAGCCTGCATGGACTTAGCCTTGTCTTCCATTTTCTTCAAGACTGACTCCACAGGTGAACCAAACAACACATCAGACTGTAAAGGAGCATCCAAAATCCTTGTCTTAACATGGTCAGATAAATTCTGATCCCTCAGCCATGCGTGCCTGCGAAGAACTGAACCAGTGGCAGCCACCCTAGACGAGGCCTGTACAGCATCAAAACCACATTGTAAAGAATGCTTACCCACCTGCTCTGAAACATGCACCAAATCTTGTAACTCTTTACACTCAATGCCTTCCGCCAGAGCATCCACCTTAGACTTCAATTGAGAAAGAAGATAGTTTTGATATTTCAACATATGAAACTGGCAATTCAAAGCCCTCATAGCTAGGGTAGAAGATGTATAGACTTTCTTTCCCCATCTATCCAAAGCTCTGGCCTCTTTATCTGGAGGAACCGGATTTTTTACAACAGAGGCCTTGACACCCTTAGGTCCCTGACTAACAGTTTCTGGGTCGCCCTAGGACTCTTATAAAGATATTTATGAGCCTCAGGCACCCTGTAATACCTATCCGGTTTAACAGGAGCAGGAGGCAGAGAATCAGGATTAAGTGAAGCCTCTGCAAACACATCTTCCACAACATCCAGAACAGGAGGTATAGCCAAGGGCCTATGCTGGGGCAAAAGCAAAAATTCCCTAAGCCTTTTCCTGGAATCAGAGAAGTCCTGACCTTCCCACTTAAAATGTTCCCTCATGGAATGAAGAGTCTCTGAAAAGAAAAATCCTCTGGAGGAGAAGCAGAAGGAGTCGAATCATCTGCATCAGAATCAGAATAAGGAGAGTACTCCTGCAAGTCTTCAGCCGAAGACTCAGAAACATCCGAAGCCTGCTCAAAACTCCCCAACTCTGGCTCCACCCTAGGCCTCTTATCAGGAGGGGGCAAAGAACCTCTAATCAGAGTAATCAAATCTTCTGCCATTTTTAGCATGTGCTTCTTGGGCACAGACCCTGCTGCACTAGGAGTGACACCAACAGAAGCTAAACCTGGCCTGCCTCTGGGGGAAGCCTTGGAAACAGAAGGAGAGGGCCTAACCACCCTAGGAAGGGAGGGGAGTACAGTAACTTGGGAAGCCCCTTCAGCCTGATCTGCCTCCTGAGAGGCCACATCCTGCAATATCAAAGTCTCCCCCTGGGACTCCAGAGAAGCCTCCGTCGGAACCACCAGTTCCACTGACGCCTCTAAAGAACCGACGTCTGGAACGGACGACTCTTCTTGCCTGGGTTTAACTGCTTTGTCTTTGCGCTTCTTGGAAGAAGCGGGTGCCGGAGAATCCGACGGCATATTATAATTGCACCGCTTCCCGAAGACCAGCCTAGCACAATCTAACCTTCGCTTAATAGTGCGCTTATTGAACCTAGCACAAAAGCGACACCCAACAACGTCGTGCTCAGGCCCCAAACAAGGAATACACAAAGAATGATAATCCCTATGCGGTATCTGTTTCCCACAAGATATACAGTTATTCACTTTTTCTGACATCCAGTAAAACACTGAGGCAAGAAAAAAACAAAATATTCTAACGGGTACTTAGCCAACTTTGATTCGGTCTGAAACTCCGAACTCGAAAAATTTCAGAATGCCGAACGGCACTTGCAACGCTGCTTCTGCATCGGACCATGCGGCAAAAAAGACTGAGGATATGACGTCGGTCATGCGCTTTTGTACCCTGACGTCCTGATGTCAGTTTTAAGCGCATTGACCGACGTCAGCCTTATACTTTGGTATTCGGGCCGACCGAGGACAGCGGACTACCCATATGTCAGGACTGCAGCAATGTGAGATGAAGAACATCCCCCTCAGTAGCTGAAGGCTGATCAGTGGGGGCAGATAGGCCAGATACTGCTAAAGGGATGCTGTCTGTGGGGCCTACATCAGGCAAGTCTGTAGGCCCAGCCGTGTCCACGTGGGACTCAGAGGGAGCCTGTGGCTCCATAGTAGCGGCCGTCAGAGGCTGGGAAGTCGGTTCACAGAAAACAGTAGAACCGGTGTCCAGCCTAGCAGAGGCCTCGCCGTCCAGTCTGGGTCTCGGATGGCATGCTCGGTCCTTGCGTTTTTTAAGCAACGCGGTCATCGGTTGCTCCGACGGCATAGTATAATTTAATTGTTTCCCAAAATAAAGTGGGGCACAATCAAACCGACGTTTAATAGTACGTTTATTAAACCTAGCACAAAACCGACAACCAGTGACGTCGTGGTCAGGGCCTAGGCAAGGAATGCAATAAGAGTGAAAATCCTTATGAGGTATTTGCTTCCCACAAGAAATACAATTATTAACTTTAACTGACATCGCTCTGAGGCAAGAAAAGTTCCCCAAACGGGGTACTTAGCTTTATAGAAGACTTTGGTTCTGAAACTCAGATTGAAAATTTCAGGATTCAGCCGACTGGCACTTGCGAACTGCTTCTGCTTCGGGCACCGCGTGGCAAGAAAGACTTAAGAAAATGGTGTCGGCTGCATCTTATATACCCCTGGCGCTCTGACGTCAGGGAGGAGGCGGCGACAACTGACGCCGGACCAAGACTTTGGTATACTGGCCAACTGCGGGACCGCCTGACGGCAGGACAACCCAAGTGTAATGGCTGCAGCAGTGTAACACGATGAACATCTTGATTGTTTTTGAAAGTACGGTAGTTGTGAAAGAAGACGTAGGTTTGTGTCGAGATACAGTAGTACGAAGGAGTTCTTCGGAAGCCAGTGCCTGCTCAGCGGCTCCAGACCCATCCAAGGTAGAGACGACCACAGGATCCTTAGTCAAAGAAGAGTTCTGTGGCATACCAGACACTGAAAGGGTCGCAGTATCGGCCTCTGAATCAACTGAAGCAGGCATCAGGGGCTGTGAAAGCGCCTCACTGAGTACCGAAGAACTGACGACTAGCTTAACTGAAGTGTCGTCGGTAGGTTTGGACCTGTGCGGCCTGTCTCTGTCTTTATCTTTATGTTTTTTTCGGAAGATCTGCTGTCGGATGGCTTACCGAAGCCATATTGGAATTCAAGGACTGTAAATGAAAATATCTGGCTACAATAAGGGCCCGAAAACAGACAGTTCTGGCATTGAACAAACCACAGAAGTGACAACAGGGATGTCGTGGTCTGGGCTTAGACAAGTGACGCAGTAAGAGTAGAAGTCTTGGTGTGGTATTTGCTTTCCACAGACGAGACAATTATTAACTTTTTCTGACATCGGTTAGTGCAAGCAGAAAGGATCCCCAATGGGGTACTTAGCTTTAGAAGACTTCAACTTCAATTCAGTAGACGAAACTCAGGTAACGGCCGAACAGCAGTCGTGCGAACTGCTTCTGCTTCGAGCTCAATGGCAAGAAAGACTGATGTAATGGCGTTGGTTACCTCACTTTATACTCCTGACTTCCTGATGTCAGTCCTCAAGCGACAGCAACCAACGCAGAAATACCAAGTCTTTGGCATTCGAGCCGGCCAAGGGCTAACCCAAATGTGATGACTGCATCAGTGAAACATGAACATCAGCACACACAGCCACAGTACAAAATAAAATTCACTTGTCCAAGCAGTGCCAAAAATCAAATATAAACCTTCTTAAAACAACATAAGCAACCACTTTCTTAAGAGATCCCCTTAACAGAAATGGAAAAATCTCACTAGAAAATGGAAATAAAGTAATTAGTGGTAAAATCGCAATTTAACAATAAAACTGGCTATAGTAGTGTTAAACATGCATCACATAAAAGAAGAAAAAGTAAAATCAGTATTTTCCTGTCAGAACTTCAAAATGAAATACATAAACAACCATACGCAATTAAATTGCAACTCTACATGTATAAGGTAGACCCTAGTGTTCCTTCACCACCACAGAACTTCAGTTTCATAGTACAATCATAGGAGGTTACTAGGCTATTGACCCTGAGGCCCTTATAAGCCTAGCCAAGAGTTTAGTCCATGTTTTGGCACGTCAGCACCCAGAGCCCCTGTCCAACAGGGACATAGGTGGAATCTCAGGAGTGTATTTTCTGTTTACCATCTGTTTTCTCCAGGTTGCACTGAAAAAGGGAAAATGAGGAGTCTATTCCACAGATGGTGGAATCTCTGGGACACAAATCTGTCACACCAAGAAGTCATATTAATATCACAGACCAGGTTGAGGTCACACGTACGGGTTTGCTCAAGTGGAGCTTGACTTGCAGATATGTAGCAGTCCCATCAAGGTGGGATCTTAGATTGCTTTTTATGCCAGACAGAGGTCACCTCTGAGGAGTCTGTATGAAACTGAGTAGAGGGATAGGTCTTTTACCCTATGTAGGGTAGGTGTTTGAGGCCCTGGATTCTCCTGGTGAGGATCCTCTGTGGTCTCTCAAGCTGCTGCATGTGCTTTGCGAGGTACATGCCGAAGAGGGCATTAAGGGAAGAATACAAGGATCTTATGACCTCTTCTTCCCTGGATAAGTTGTCCCTACTTATAAGGTGGGCCATGTAGAAAGCTTTCTGTACAACAGAAGCAACATGGTGGTCAAAAGTCAGGCTATCAACCTGGGTGCCCAAATCCCTCACTACTGACTGTATACTTAGGACGTTGTTATTAATGTGATATGCGGGGACGTCACTCTTCCCAAGGGGGATGATGATGTATTTTTTGGCATTCAGCTTGAGGCCATGTTTCTGCCACCAGTCATTTGTTTGGGTGAGACCCACTTGGAGGATGTCCACATCACTTGGGGAATTGATGACTGAGCCTAGTTTGCAGTCATCTGGAAACTAGGTTAGCCACAGCCTGTTGGTTTTGGCCTGCACCTCAGAGAAGTATATCCCGAATAACAGAGGCCACAAGACCGATCCCTGGGGTACGCCACTTGTTATGTGTCTACTGCTTGAGGTGGCTTCCCATATTTTAATTAGGTGGGTTCTATCAGTGAGCCAGTTTGCTACCCATCTGGAAACATATGGATTGATGCCTAGTTGAGAGAGTTTATCTACTGTGCTGAGTGGAAAATAGTGTCAAAGGCATTGGCCAGGTCAAGGTGTACCGTCACCGTTTTCTCCACGTCCATGGCTTTGGTGACCGCCTCAAAGTCAACTAGAGTTAACAGACAAGACCTCCCCTTGACAAAGCCAAACTGTGTGGGGTTGAATGTTTGGAGGTTGCCAATGTCTCTGTAAATGAGGTCATGATAATCCATTCCATGGCCTTGCAGAGCAGGCTAGTTAGGCTGATGGGTCTATAATTTCCTGGATCGGTGGACGCTCCACCTTTGTGTAAAGGGAGTCGGGTGGGACAAAGTCGGTACTCATGCTTTGGTTGAACAGGCTGCCTAATGGTGCTGCAAGTGCATGCATGAGTTCATGTAGGATGCAGCTTGGGATGTAATCAGGTCCCATGGACGCTGTATTTTTTTGCCTTTGAGAGGGCAGTGATGACCTGTTCCCTAGAGATAAGGAGCAGAGGGCAAGTACTGGGGATGTCTTGATTTACTGATGGGGGACAGAGGGGAGAAGTTTTCACTGAATCTGTCAGCCAGTAAATTGGCTATATCTACAGCATTTGTGTATGTGGTGTCCTTGACCACCAGTTCTGAACAGATTTGCGTACTTCCTTTGAGACTGCGGACATATGTGAAGAAGGCCTTATGATTGTCTCTATGTGGCCAATTTGGACTCAAAGTTGGCTTTAGAGGATTTCACTAGTGCTCTTA